>NW_027397064.1:39170947-39171153 GCF_003265705.2 Callorhinus ursinus | reverse complement strand
GGTCCTAAGAGGAAAGTATATAGCAATACAAGCCTTTCTCAAGAAACAAGAAAGGGGGCGCCTGAGTGGCTCAGTTGGTTAAGCAATTACCTTCGGCTCAGGTCATGATCCTGGAGTCCCAGGATCGAGTCCCACATCGGGCTCCCTGCTCAGCAGTGAGTCTGCTTCTCCCTCGGACCCTCCCCCCTCTCATGCTCTCTCTCTCT
>NW_027397064.1:39022063-39145947 GCF_003265705.2 Callorhinus ursinus | reverse complement strand
TATATATATACAATGGAATATTATGCAGCCATCAAAAGGAATGAAATCTTGCCATTTGCAACGACTTGGATGGAACTGGAGGCTAGTATGCTGAGCAAAATAAATCAATCAGAGAAAGACATGTATCATATGATCTCACTGATATGAGGAATTCTTAATCTCAGGAAACAAACTGAGGGTTGCTGGAGTGGTAGGAGGTGGGAGGATGGGGTGGCTGGGTGATAGACATTGGGGAGGGTATGTGCTAGGGTGAGTGCTCTGAATTGTGTAAGACTGTTGAATCACAGTCCTGTACCTCTGAATCAAATAAGACATTATATGTTAAAAGAAGAAGAAGAATAAGAAGAAGATAGCAGGGAGGGAAAAATGAAGGGGGGATATCGGAGGTGGAGACGAACCATGACAGACTATGGACACTGAGAAACAAACTGAGGGTTCTAGAGGGGAGGTGGGTGGGGGGATGGGTTAGCCTGGTGATGGGTATTAAAGAGGGCACTTACTGCATGGAGCGCTGAGTGTTATACACAAACAATGAATCATGGAACACTACATCAAAAACTAATGATGTTATGTATGGTGAATAACATAACAAGAAAATTTTTAAAAATTTTAGAAAAAGAAAAAAATAACATTTGACAAAATACAGTACCCATTCTTGATAAAATCTCTCAACAAAGTAGGGATAGAGGGAACACACCTCAACATCATAAAGGTCATATATGAAAGACCCACAGCTAATATCATCCTCAATGGGGAGAAACTGAGAAATTTTCCTCTAAGGTTCGGAACAATACAGGGATGTTCACTCTCAACACTGTTATTTAACATAGTACTGGAAGTACTAGCCTCAGCCATCAGACAAAAAGAGAAGTAAAATGCATCCAAATGGGCAAGGAAGTTAAAATTTCATTCTTAGCAGACAACATGATACTCTACATAGAAAACCAAAAAGACTCCACACAAAAAAAAAAAAAAATTGCTAGAACTGATACATGAATTCAGCAAAGTCACAGAATATAAAATCAACATACAGAAATCTGTTACATTTCTATACACCAACAATGAAGGAGAAGAAAGAGAAATCAAAGATTTAATTCTGTTTACAATTTCATTAAAACCATAAGATATGTAGGAATAAACCTAACCAAAGAGGTAAAAAGATCTATACTCTGAAAACTATAGAACGGTTATGAAAGAAATTGAAGATGACACAAAGAAATGTAAAAATATTCCATGCTTATGGATTGGAAGAACAAATATTGTTAAAATGTCTATACAACCCAAAGCAATCTACATATTTAACTCAATCCCTATCAAAACACCATCAGCATCTTTCACAGAGCTAGAACTAACAATCCTAAAATTTTTATGCAACTACAAAACACCCCAGATATCCAAAACAATCTTGAAAAAGAGAAGTAAAGCCGGAAGCATCACAATTCTGGATTTCAAGCTATATTACAAAGTTGTAATCATCAAGACAGTATGGTACTGGCACAAAATAGACACACAGATCAATGAAACAGAATAGAAAACTCAGAAATGGACCCACAACTATATGATCAACTAATCTTCAACAGAGGAGGAAAGAATATCCAATGTAGAAAAGACGGTCTCTTCAACAAATGGTATTGGGAAAACTGGATAGCAACTTGCAGAAGAATGAAAATGGACCACTTTCTTAAACTGTACACAAGAAGAAATTCAAAATGGATGAAAGACCTAAATGGGAGACAGGAAACCATCAAAATCCTAGTGGAGAATACAGGCAACAACTTCTTTAATATCAGCTGTAGCAGCTTCTTACTAGACATGTTGCCAGAGGCAAGGGAAACAAAAGCAAAAATGAACTATTGGGACTTCATCAAGATAAAAACCTCCTGCACAGTGAAGGAAACAATCAACAAAACTAAAAAGCAACTTACAGAATGGGACAAGATATTTGCAAATGACATATCTGATAAAGAGTATCCAAAAATCTATAAAGAATTTATCAAACTCAACACCCCAAAGAACAAATAATCCAGTTAAGAAATGGGCAGAAGACACGAATAGACATTTTTCCAAAGAAGACATATAGATGGCTAACAGACACATGAAAATATATTCAACATCACTCATCACCTGGGTAATAAAAATCAAAACCATGATGAGATACTACTTCACATCTGTCAGAATTGCTAAAATTAACAACGTAGGAAACAACAGATGTTGGCGAAGATGTGGAGAAAGGGGAACCCTCTTACACTGTTGATGGGAATGCAAGTTGATACAGCCACTCTGGAAAACAGTATGGAGGTTCCCCAAAATGGTAAAAATAGAACTACCCTATGACCCAGCAATTGTACTACTCAGTATTTACCCAAAGGATATAAAAATGCTGATTCAAAAAGGCACATGCACCCCAATGTTTATAGCAGCATTACCAACAATAGCCAAATTATGGAAAGAGCCCAGATACACAGACACACAGACACACAGACACACAGACACACACACACACACACACACACACACACACACACTGGAATATTACTCAACCATCAAAAAGAATGAAAACTGGCCATTTGCCATAACATGGATCAAGCTACAGTATGCTACGCTAAGTGAAATAAGTGGGAGGAAGACAAATACCATATGATTTTACTCACATGTGGAATTTAAGAAACAAAACAGATGAACATAGAGAAGGGGAAGAAATAAAAAGAAAGGAGGGCAAACCATAAGAGATTCTTAACTATAGAGAACAAACTGAGAGTTGATAGAGGGGAGGTGGGCAGGTGATGGGCTAAATGGTTGATGCATTTTAAGAAGGACACTTGTGATGAGTACTAGTTGTTGTATGTAAGTGATGAATCACTAAATTCTACTCCTAAACAAAACAAAACAAAACAAAAAAGAATGTACCTCATCATAAAAAAGAACACATATGACAACTCCAAAACTAAAGCATACTCAGTGTTATAAGCTGAAACCTTTTCCTTCAAAATCAGAAAAAGACAAGGATGCTCAGTCTTGACACTTTTATTCAATGTAGTACTAGATGTCCTAGCCAGAGCACATAGGGAGAAGAAGAAATAAAAGACATCCAAATTAGAAATAAAGAGATAAAGTTGTCACTGTTTGAGGATCACATGATATGATATAGAGCAAACCCCAAAGACTCCATGTACACTCAGACACAGGTACACACACCTCTTTGAGCTTATACACAAATTCTGTAAAGCTGCTGAATAAAAAATCAATATTAAAAATCAATCACATTTCTATACACTAACAATGAGAAATTTTTAAAAATCTCATTTACAACAGCATGAAAATGAATAAAATACTTAGGAATAGATTTAACCAAAGATGTGAAAGATTTATACACTGAAAACTGAACAATATTAATGGATGGAATTGAAGAAAACAGACATAAATGGAGGGATATTCTGTATTCACGAATTCAAAGAATTAATATTGTTAAAATGTCCAAGGCAATCTGCACATAAAACTTTTCATGGCATGTGGATCTAGCTGAAGTCATTTCCAACTTTTATGGACTGCATTTCTTTATAAGAAATTAAAAGTAAAGCAAAATATGGAAGTCTTTTTAAAGGCTGGTTTCTATCTATAAAAATTAGATCACACTCATATAGAAAAAAGTAAATGGTTAAAAATGCCTCTATGGTATTATTTTTAAAAGATGTTGCCCTTTTAGGGACTTAACAAAAGTGTAATATATAACTTGATGTCTTATAGTATGCAATCATTAGCCTTAGATCAACTTTGTAAATTGTTACATTGTGAATATTATACAATGTCTCAATTACCCCACTTTTTAAAAACTTTTATTTAGTATTTTCTAAGTTAAAAAAAATACCAAGCAATTTAGACTAATTTCTAAACCATTTTTTATGTAAGCTACATGTCCATCAGTTTCTGATAACATGATTTTTAGGAGAGAATTGAAAAAGAATATATTGTGTTTATTTTATTATATAGCAGGCACAAAGAGATGTTTGTTAAACTACAGATAGAAAAAATAATATTTTGGGGCACTTGGGTGGCTCAGTCATTAAGCGTCTGCCTTCGGCTCAGGTCATGATCCCAAGGTCCTGGGATCGAGCCCCCCATCGGGCTCCCTGCTCCGCAGGAAGACTGCTTCTCCCTCTCCCACTCCCCTTGCTTGTGTTCCCTCTCTCGCTGTGTCTCTCTCTGTCAAATAAATAAATAAAATCTTTAAAAAAAGAAAAGAAAAAAATAATATTTAATTTCAGTTACTATGGTATGATGGCATTATTAAATAATGTAATATTATCAATATTTTTAGTGAAAAGTAATATTATCCATTTGATGCTATTTTATGATTAACATATATTGTTGAACTCCATAAATATTATTAAGTCAAATTTCTGAAATGTTTTAATATGAAGATTTATTCATTATGCTCAGAGTTTGCTTATTAAGCATGATTAGTATATATTAAAGCTTCTTCATGGTATGTCTTTTTCCATGAGACATCTTATTTTTTCAACTGCTTTTTTTAAAGTTTTTATTTAAATTCCAGTTAGTTAACATACAGTGTAATATTAGTTTCGGGTGAACAATATAGCGATTCAACACTTTCATATGACACCCGGTGTTCATCACAAGTGCCCTCCTTAATCCCTATCAACTATTTAACCCTTCCCCCTGTCCATCTCCTCTCTGTAGCCATCAGTTTGTTCTCTATAGTTAAAAGGCTGTTTCTTAGTTTGTCTCTCTCTTTTTTTCCCTTTGCTCATTTGTTTGGTTTCTTAAATTCCACATATGAATGAAATCATATGGTATTTGTCTTTCTCTGACTTTCGCTTAGTATACTACTCTCTAGCTCCATCCATGTCATGAACTGAGGTCTCAGTGAGAAACAAAGTCATTCCTCCACATTAGAGATGAATCCAGTTATCCCAAAGAATTTGTCACTCTGGATAATTTTAAATAGATATATTAGTAAGCACTCTAGACACAACTAGATGAGCACCAAATATCTTTATCATTAATATCAAGAGCAATAACATGGTGAGAAAAAAATATTACTTAGCATTAACTTTGTGCACCCATGCAAAAAGTGATGTGCATTCCTGAGAAATAACTAGGTGAAACAATAGGAATTTTACAATATCTTTTTTTTTTTTAAGTAGGCTCCATGCCCAATATGGGGCTCAAACTCACAACTTTGAGATCAAGAGTCACATGCTCTTGGGGCGCCTGGGTGGCTCAGTTGTTAATCATCTGCCTTCGGCTCAGGTCATGATCCCAGGGTCCTGAGATCGAGCCCCGCGTCGGGCTCCCTGCTCGGCGGGAAGGCTGCTTCTCCCTCTCCCACTCCCCCTGTTTGTGTTCCTGCTCTCGCTATCTCTCTCTGTCAAATAAATAAATAAAATCTTTAAAAAAAATTAAACAGTCACATACTCCACCAACTGAGCCAGCCAGGTGCCCCTACAATACCTATTACAATGGCTTGCTCAAAGTATGAACTCAGTAAGTATTTATTAACTAGTTGAATAAATTAATAAAAATGGAAAATGTTAAATGATATAAGGAAATATGTGGCTTTAAAACACATCTGAAATATTATGCAATTATCCACTCTTAATCTTTAACTATTCCAAACATTCAATATATTTTCTGAGGTGATCATTCTCTTATACTTTGAAAAAAATCTAGATTGATAAAACAGATTCAGAAATATGACTAATTTCCTCCATGTCTTAGTTCAGGTTGCTATAACAAAGTAACACAGACTTGATGGTTTAGAAACAACAGAAATGTATCCCTTACACTTCTGGAGGCTGGGTCCTAGATCAGAACGCCAGCATGGTCAAGCTCTGGGGAGGGTGCTCCCCTGGGGCACAGACTGCTATCTTTTGATCAAATCCTTGTGTGGCAGAAAAAGGGTGAGAAAGTTTCCTGGGGCTCTTTTTTAAAGGGTGCTATTTCTATTTATAATTGTTACTACTATTATTTCAAAGACAATCAAAATATTGTCTTTTAAGCTAGAAAGAAAATAATGACTGTCCCATATTTATTTTGAGGAAAAAAGTAGAAAGATACCCAATAGGACTAAATGAACAAGAAATTTTGTCACATATGACAAATGATGTTTTCCACCTCTTAATAAGTCAGAGTTTGATATACGTTTTATTAGTACTAAATAGTAATATTTAATAAATATGATATTTTATTATTCTTTCATTTAAAAAATAGTGCTACCCCTACAAAATTTAGAGGGGAATATTCTAGATAGATAATAAATCTTAGTCTAACTTCTCACCAGGAGCAACACCTGAGATAAAAGACTAAGCAGGGGTTTATTTTAGGAAATGGTCTTAAGGAATAGTGAGACACTTGGAAACATGATACAAAGGAGGCTGGAAAGCCAACCTAAGCTTATGCTATTGGGCTGCTTATTCATGTAGGTCATTGCACCTAAATTCGGTTGGCTATTCTTGGGGAATCCTGCAGAATGAATCACAGACTTGTGCTCTTGAAACAAAGAAGGGTGACAATATATACATAGACTTCTTGTTCTCCCACTGGTGAAAGGTTGTCGCATGTTTTGTTAACCTTTCCCATTCCAGGTTTGTGCCCTAATCTGAATGATTGAGCTGATTCCTGTAGGAGTCCCATGTGCCCAGAGAAGCCTTGGGGTGGAAAGTAAGAGATGCAGAGTTCAACCCACATGATATGCTTGTAGGTTACACCTAAGGCAGCTGATTGCCAGAGCAACGAGGAAGAACTGGAGTTACCTGAAGGCAAAGAGGATGTTTGCAGAAGAGTAGATATGTCGACTAAGGAATGTAAATGTTTTTCTAGGCTGTGGTAATCTTTTTTTCTCTCCCCATAGTTAAAAAAATAAATAAATAACCTATGGACTACAGGAAACAAACTGAGGGTTTCAGAGGGAAGGGGATATGGGGATGGGTTAGCCCGGTGATGGGTATTAAGAAGGGCATGTATTACATGGAGCACTGGGTGTTATACGCAACGAATCATGGAACACTGCATCAAAACCTAATGATGTACTGTATGGTGACTAACATAACATAATAAAAAAGAGTTATATATAATATGATGTCTGATCAATTTTTTTGAAAAAATGTGATTATTTTCACATGCTTTTATGCACAAATATATATGAATTAAATTTTACTCTTTCATTTGAGTTTCAAAAATTCCTGAGACATGCCCCATTTTTGTTTGTTGTTTGGGTGTATTTTTACCAAATTTTCCAGCCAGTACAAATCTAAGATTTTCTTTAGTTACAAGAACACAAAGACCATTTGTATATTTGCAAATATTATGAGAATCTCTCTTTTCTTCAACTGTCATTTACATTTATCTCTTTATTGGTAGGATAGATTTGTACCTATTTTGGTTTCCATGCAATGGGATCACATAACTAAAATTGTGAGTTAGGTGGAATTATTTTGGCGTCATATCTCTCTAACAGAGAATGACAAAATGAAATACATCCCCCAGACTGAGACATTCTTCAGTTTCCCAGTTTCCAACCCGTAATATGGGTTTTGGTAACTTCTTAGTGTTTCATCATGTAGCAAACTTATTAGTGCCTAAAATTTTCCTTCTTCTGACTACTCAGTATTTACTTAGCAAGCTCTACTTCTACTCTCTTTCCTGTGGATCCTGATAGAGCCAACAACTCAGCAATTTATTCACACCCCATGATTCTTTATATAAATCTTGTCAATGTTCCATGACTGAGGTAGATCATGGATACTATTTGTAATCCACTGTTGTATGTTTGTTCCCTACAAGACCCTCCTGTCTGTCCTCCTTTCTACTTGCTAATGGTTTTAATTCTGATCATAATATTTGGCCTATTTCTTCCCATCCAGACGAATGCTGGCTGATTTCTTTATTTTATGTGTATAGCAAACACAAAAGTAGATTTATAACTGCCTTAAATAAAAGGAGGTGTGATCATTTAAACAAAGGAACCAGCCCTAACATGCGTAGTACACCTGCTTGTCGGTAAAGATAAGCTCCAGCTGCAAGCTCAGCACACTACCAATATCCTCCGGGACTTTCTTTCTTTTTCTTTTCTTTCCTTCTTTCCTTCTTTCCTTCTTTCTTTTCTTTCTTTCTTTCTTTCTTTCTTTCTTTCTTTCTTTCTTTCTTTCTTTCTTTCTTTCTTTCTTTCTTTCTTTTGTTTGTGCATTACAGTGGTCATCAGAGAATAGCTTTGTGCCTCCACAATGCTGTAGAGAAACAGAATCAGAAGCTGTTCTGTTGGTGTGACAGAATATGTAGCAATAGTTTCACTCACTGATGATTACAGTCATTTTGTTTGTTTGTTTGTTTCAATTGTATAGATTTCACAGAGACAGGGGAATACAGTAGTTTAGATCATAGACCACTTTGGTTCAAACGGCACTTTCATTTTCTGGCTGTATGACCATGGGCATGTTGTTGCAAAACTTTGTGCCTTAGCTTGTCTTCTGTTAAATATGTATAAAATTATTCCCTATGTATAGAATTCTGATGAGAAGTAAATGAGTTAATGCGTGGAATATTCTTAAAAGAGCTATGCAAATATTAAGTGCAACATAAGAGTTAGTAATTATCGTTATATGGAACTTGAAGGCTCTCTCTTTTGTTTTGTTTTGTTTTTGATTATTTTTATTTTATTATGTTATGTTAATCACCATACATTACATCATTAGTTTTTGATGTAGTGTTCCATGATTCATTGTTTGCACCAATATAACACCAAGTGCTCCATGCAGTACATGCCCTCTTTAATACCCATCACCAGGCTAACCCATCCCCCCACCCCCTCCCTTCTAGAACCCTCAGTTTGTTTCTCAGAGTCCATAGTCTCTCATGGTTTGTCTCCCCTCCGATTTTCCCCCTTTCATTTTTCCCTTCCTACTATCTTCCTTTTTTTTTTTTTTTTAACATACAATGTACTATTTGTTTCGGGGGTAAAGGTCTGCGATTCAATAATCTCACACAATTCACAGCATTGACAGCTCTCTTTTATTTATTTATTTATTTTTTTAAAAGATTTTATTTATTTATTTGAGAGAGAGAGAATGAGAGATAGAGGGCACGAGAGGGAAGAGGGTCAGAGGGAGAAGCAGACGCCCCGCTGAGCAGGGAGCCCGATGCGGGACTCGATCCCGGGACTCCAGGATCATGACCTGAGCCGAAGGCAGATGCTTAACGACTGAGCCACCCAGGCGCCCCAACAGCTCTCTTTTAAATGTGCCCTCCTCCCAAACATCTAATTTTTCAGTGATCACTCTGAGCACAGACCAAAAGTCCAATCCATTTTTAAGATTTAGACAGAAGGAAGTGGTAACTGTAAGTCATAGTTAGCATGGAGAAAAAGAGTAAAAGTTACAGAGTATCCAAAATTAAAGGCATGGCAGGAAGGATACATCATTGCCATTTTATTCTGAGACATTTCCCCAAGGCCTTTATCCTTTACTTAAAGTCAAGTGATCATAGATGTTAATCACATCTATAAAAATAACACCACAGCATCTAGATTAGTGCTTGATTGAGGAAATGGAACTGTAGTTTAGCCAGGTTAACACATAACACAGACTATCACAAGCCTCTTAAACATTATATAGTTTAATAAATTTCATTTTATTGATATACATTTCCTATTATTATGAAAATAATTGTATTCAATAATCAAAGTCATTAGATTCAGAAAACAAGTACAGTAGTAAAGCATACAACTTAAGTCACTGATTAGGCAGTATCATAAAGCTCATCTAAAATCTGATTTGTATTTCTCAGTCTAAATATCTTAGAGGCATGAAAAATTCCCAAATGACGTAATAATGTTGATTGAACTGCCCCAGAAACTTACTACCAAATATTGAACACATATGAAAACAAAAATCCTGAAATTGCATTAAATGTAAGTAAGCCTAAATGAGCAACAAAATTATTTTATGAAATGTTGCAGTAATATTGGAATGAACTGAATATATTTTATAAAAGATTTCACAACATGGGGCCCCTGGGTGGCTCAGTCAGTTAGATGTCTGCCTTTGACTCAGGTCATGATTCCAGGGTCCTGGGATTGAGCCTGCATTGGGCTCCTTGCTCAGCGGGGAGCCTGCTTGAGCTTGTAAATCCCTCTCGCTCTGCCTGCCACTCTTCCTGCTTATGCTCTCTTTCGCTCTCTCAAATGAATAAATAATATCTTAAAAAAAAAAGATTTCACAACAAATAGCCAAAGCAAAAATGCCTCACAAATTGTAATGCTAGGTTTCAGACCAAAAAGGCAAGGAGATAAGGGTAAGATTTTAAGCAATACTATCAGTTTAATAATTGAAGACATTTAATTATGGATTAAGAATGATAAAGATTGTTAAATCAAAAATGTTTACAACAGATTGATAAATCTATAGATATTAGTGACTACTCACTCAAGAACACAGACTAGATTCTCTGAAGATAGATGCTTGGAAAACAGTCTGTGAAGAAATGTCAAAATTATGAAAGAAGTAATAGCCAAATCCCTAAGTAAATCCTTGGAAACAAGTAAGTTTTTATAGTAACATTTCATAAATGTGTGTAGTGATGAGACCTAACTCTAATCCTAATCTTTTTGCTAACTCTTTCTAGGACACTATTAAGAGAGGAACATGTAAAGGATATGCCAAGAGTTTGTTCTAAAAATAATAATATTCAAGTTATACTTTTTTTAATTCATAGAAGAGTTCTTTTATGCAAATATTTGTCTATTGATCCAAATTCTGACTGTCAGTGATATTATCTACATGAAAAATCTAATAGCATTCTGATCTCTATCTACAGTCCTGTTTGTTTGGGGCATTGTAGGAGGAAATGGAATCAGGGTGGCCCTTTTGGTCTTTTAATGACTGTATCTTTGTTGCACAAAGTTTTCTTATATGATTATGGACTGAGAGAAAAATTTAAATATACTTTTATATCTAATTCAATAATTTATAATAGTATTGTACTGTATTTATGAGCTCTAAGAGGCCCTTTTTTATTTAATTCAGTAACTCGTGTATTATTTTTATTGGGCATTGCTATATCAGGGCACAAACAGTTCATACCATCTCAGATTTAGTAAAACTTCTTCATATTATCAGTCAGTAATCATTCTAACATTCCCCAGTGGTTTGTAATATTCCTTTATTATAGGTACCTTACTCTTATATGTTTTGATCTGTATTGGAATTCATTTCATATATCTAGAAAGAATATCCATTATCCATGGTTTTGCTTTCCACAGCTTCAGGTACTCTTAGTCAACCATAGTCTGGAAGGAGATGATGCTCTTTCTGATGTATGGTCAGGTCAATAGTAGCCAACGGTATGTCACAATGCCTATATCATTCACCTCACATCATCTAATCATATAGGCACTTAACCATTTCACATCATCACAAGAAGAAGGAAGTACCCATTGTACTGAGTACAGTACAATAAGATATTCTGAGAGAAAAAGAGGGAGAGAAAGAGACCACATCAACACAACTTATATTACAGTATATTGCTATAATTATTCTATTATTAGCTATTGTTAATCTTTGTGTCTATTTTTAACATCTTTTTTATTTATTTATTTGTCAGAGAGAGAGAGAGAGCACACAATCAGGGGGAGCAGAAGACAGAGGGAGAAGCAGGCTCCCCACTGAGCAGGGAGCCTGATGTGGGGCTTGATCCTGGGACCCTGGGATCATGACCTGAGCTGAAGGCAGATGCTTAACTGACTGAGTCACCCAGGCATCCCTCTTTGTCCCTAATTTATAAATTAAACCTTATCAAAGATATTTACGTATAGGAGAAAATAGTATATATGGAGTTCAGTACTATCTATGGTTTCAGGCATCCACTGGGGGTCTTGGAATGTATCCCCCTCCAATAAAGGGGGGCTACTTATTATGTCATAAAATAAGTGATGGTATATCTTTTCATCATATTTCCTTACTTTGTTTCAATATTTATGATGGCCTATATAAAGACCCCTACCCAATGACTGACCCATTGCAACTGCTCTGCTTCTCAGCTCTCTTCCTTTTCATTAGTCTGGCATTATACTGATGAGGAACTTGGCATCATTTAAAGTATATGAGCCTCAAGACTCATCCTTATCTTAAAAGGCTGTCTTCTACTTAAAAGGCTTTCATCTACTTTGAAACTATAATAGCATCTCCTTAATTTCAATATGATAATTCCTAGAACATATGACTATACCTCTTGAGAAAGGCCATTTGAAATTTTTGAAGAAACCATGATGCATAAAACAATGAATATGAAATCACTTTAGAACCATAACATTCTCTCTTACCACTAATGCCTACTTTTTTATTCTAAGGTTAGAGATGGTGGGAGTGTTTCCTCAAATGACTATAGCTATGAATAATCTTCTGGGCACAATGTTAAAATATTTCGTAGTCTCTGAGACGGTGCCAAAGTTAGTGAAAGTTCTCATTACTACCTTCTACCTTCCTTTTCATGTATCGTCTTTCCCAGGCACCCAGAACTCTCATTCACTCTTTGGTGTCCCCTTCTTAGATTAAAGGCAGACTTAACTTCATTAGGCTATCTCCTACTCTAAAATATCTCTGATTTCCCTTCTCAAATCACACATGATATAAGTCTCATTCTCTTAGGATTTTCTGAAAAATTACTTCACACCAAATAAATGGTTGATAATGATACAACATGCTGTTCCTAGAAGAAAACATTTACTATTTAATCAAAGACTTCTGGAATGAGCATGATTAAGTCAAAAGCATAGCATGTCAAGGATAGGAACAAGGATCCTGGGGCCAGATGGTTTATTCTGATTCTACATGAGCACTGCACTGAATCAGAGACTCTGATATTAAGGGATTGAATGGCTTGAACCTGAGCTGTCTCGTTTTGAAAAACCAGAGAAAGGAGAAGCACAGTCTGAGATATCAGTGGAGCATAATATTGGGATTGAAAAATATCAGGGCATTTAGATTCAGGCACATTTCAGCAAACGAAGTAGATAGAGGTTTAATAATGGGTGAAATAAGAAGCAGAGATTGGATATAATTGGAACTTTCCTCTCATTAGTTATTCTCTAATTTCCTTCTCCTTCTAGCACTCATACAAATTCCTCTTTGTAGTCTGGGACACATATTCTTAAGTTGAATGTCAACAGAGGAAGTGTTAAGGGGTACATGTGTCAGTATGAAAATGTTAATAGCACCTCATGCCCTGGGCTATTTGTAGTACTAAGTACATGCAGTTCTATAGAGAAAAACTTGCATATGATTTGTGCTCTGAGTTCTTGTTCACATTTCAATTCTAAACCTGGAGCAGTATTTGAGGCATTTTTTTAAGAGAGAAGTTTTATGTGATTATTTCCCCAGGAGTTTAACATTTCAAATATTTTAGATTTTTTTTCATTGATTAGTATCTGAAAAGATCAAATATTATATAGAGTAGCTTGGAACCTGTTGTTTGTGTTTCGCACATCTAGAGTCCTAGAGATTAAATTCATGTTAACTGACAATTTCCTGGGGAAAATATATACTATAGGTTTAATAATATCTACTTTAGAAACATCATGTTATATATGGTGTAACAATATCCACTTTAGAAACATCTGTTATATATGCATGGCAAAGAAGGATCAAAGATTACTTAAAGTAATGAGAGCAGTGGACTATTTTTTAAATTGTGTTTGATAAAGCTCTGAATCTACATGGAGATGTTTATGTGATTGGGAAACTAGCTGTTGGGAGATTAGCCATTAGGAGACTCGAGATGGCCACAGGAAATAATTTGGCGAGGAAGGAAACAGTGCTCATCATTGGTTAACAGTCAGTTAATTGATCCATCTGAAAAATATGCATCCTCTATTACTATTAAAATTGTTAATGTGTGTTGAAATGCATGTGGGAAGATAAGATTCAGTAAGCTGCATAATAACTAATTCTATATAAAAATATTTTTAAGAAAAAGTTATATAGAGAGAATGATGATTTTTTTATTTATCTTTGAATTCATTTATCTTACCCCAAACTTACCCCTTAGAATACACACACTTTCCCACACACACACATGTTTGCAGGTCATAGGAATTTACATTTTTTCCTAACTTATTTTGTAGCAACAGAAAATATTAATGGCTTTTGGGGTCACAGAACTGAGGTAAGTCAGAATGTGTTGGGCATGACTAGAGGTGATCTTCTCTACAACTTGGGCTAAAGAATAGGTAAATTGTTTGACAGAATATTCAGGGCTAACAAGCACACATATCTTCCTCCTTCATTTCAGAATACAAGACGCAACTAGGAAAGAATTTCTCAAGTATTCTATTTCACCCAATCACAAAGTAAAACATTTTTGTTGCTAATTCTCTTTCACCTATTTCCTTGTTAAGGTTTTTGTTTGTTTCCTTCTGCCTTTCAGCTATTACGGTAGAATTTTTTTCATCAGGATAAGTAACATAGCATCATGTATGTATTGATATGAAATATAAGGAAGCTGATCAGTATGACAAACAATTTATACCTATTTTGATGGCAAATAAAAGAATAAAAATCTCTTTTGACATGTACTTTATTGAGATTAATTTTGTGATCTTAGTCTGTGTGATGGCTTCCCAGATTTTTAAGCAGGATGTGTACAAATGAAGTAACAAGTAGAGAATCATATAATTTGTCTTTATACAGGGACACTTGCATTAATGAAAAGGGCACAAAAAATAATTACCGGGAGTCAACCAATCTGTAAAAGGCATACACCCAGACTGCCTTGGAAGAATCAAGAATAGTGATAGGATACTATGTAGTAGGATCACAAAATTCTCCCAGATGTCCTCATAGATTAAAAAATATCTCTCCTTTCATCATACTTCCTTCAAGACATTGAACAAGCAGCAGTATAGCCATTCAAAATGGCTGAAAAATAAAGATGGGATTATTTTAAGAAGTCAAAATTCCAATGAATAAACATTATTAGCATATGGGTAGTCTACCTTACATTTATTAATGTATTTTTTAGATGAATATATCAGACTGGAAAAATGACACCTTCGAAAGCTCAAGAAATCTGCTTTCAAGGGCAAGTATGAAATATAGGATGGTTCCATGGTATTGGCACATGGGAGCCAGAGCATAAATTATCACCAAGGGATGGCAGAGGCTAGTTAATCCAGCTGACCAGATGACTGGGTCAGTTCTCAGACTTGTGAGTTCTAGTATAACTTGGGAAAAGAGACAGACATCACAAAAAGAGGTGCACAAATATCCATCATTTCACAAATTGATTTCAGGCACATTGCAGCCTTACTTCAGAAGTAAAAGACAATAAGAATAGATTTGGACAGGTTATTAGAGATAACTTACTTAAAATTGCCAATTTTGTAGATAAAGTTACTGAGACTTACTGAAAGTGAGAGATTTGGCCAAGGTTAAACAGTTTTAAGAAATTTTATTATTGTTTTGGAGATGAAAAAGAATTTTAAAAATTATTCCCCATTCAATTGTGAGATAATAGGAGTATAGAAGTGAGAACAAATATGACTAAGAAAGAGTGTTCCTAAAGGATTTTTATAGCTTAATTAAAATATATAGATTTAGAAGAATAAGACATTCATTGATTACTTGTCATTTGTATTGTTAGGACAAGAGTTAACTACTTTTGTTATTTTTAACATTTTGATATTCAGCATTAACAGAATTTAGTATCTAAAATATTCTTAGAAATTTAGTAGAGTTTTTTACAGCTTTGACCTTTCAATATTTCACATTAGGATTGGTTGGCAATTCTTTCTATCCCCACAGGTTACTAAGGCCATAAAAAGAAAGGGGAATTGAATAACTAGTGAATTAGGCACATTATATGAAAAGGCCAAAGAGGAAGTCTATGGCTCCATAATTTATGGAAATTATAAGATATCAAAACATCTGGATGACAAGATATGTACTATGTGGGAAGGGGGGGAATGTTTTTAATCCTTGCTAAAAATAGATTTTCTAAACTCCTAGAATTCAACATCAGAATAGTGTTTTATATTCCAAAAATGTAGGATTAGAAACAAAGGTGTATGCCTTTCAGGGGATTGCTGATAACACTCATACCCCTTAGGTTGCTGCATAGACAGCTCTGATGAACACTGTATTGTAAAGACTGTTCAGTACCAATGACAGAAGCTAACTTTAGGTGACATAAGGCAGGAGGGACCGTATTGGGGCATATATTAACTCTGATTTATTCTGATTAAAGGCAGTAATTTTTGGTCTTACTTTCTCACATATAACCCCCCCAAACAATAACCTACTATATTAATCATCTGCCCCTTCATCTATATCCCTTGCTCACTCTGTCAGGCATGAAATATTTTTAATTTTTTCTTATATGGAAGTATTTAGCATGAAATATTTAAAATTTTTTTCTTATATGGAAGTATTTAGCTACCTTCTTAGTAGATGACTTGACTTTAAAATATTCACATGGCTTAGGTATCTGAGTCATATTTGTAAAAAAAAATGTTTATGTAACAGTACAAAACAAAATAGAAGAAACATCAATACAAGATTTAGCTAATAAACTTGATAGAGCTTTATATGTAACAAAATTTATACATTCTTTATATGCTGAGAACCACGGGAAACTACTAACCACATATTTCAAAATAGACATTCTCTCTTAGATCACATATTCTGACAAGGGAAAGAATCATTCCATAGTAATTGTGCAACTACACATATAAATGCATTTGTAAAATATTCTTCAAAAATGTATAAGTTGCTTGAGAGTAAAATATAAAACATGAATTTATGCAACAATTATTCAATAAAGTCCATATATTGACAGCCTATATTTGAGTGTCAGCTATTAAAAATTGGGGTAGTGATCTTAATACCAATGATAAGGCATTAGAAATTTTAAGTGTTAGCAAATATAATGTAACATTTTATGAATATATAAATGAATATGCCTTCCATATATATGGAATATATACATCTATGTAAATATACATACATAACAATGAAACAGATATAGTACATTTATTGCACTAAACATAATTATTAATATCAAATATATGTTAATGGATGTTGGCCTTATTCTCTTATGGATTAAGTAAATTTTAAAAATTTATACAATAAATTATGTATGTCATTTATGATTGTTCTCAGGTGTAGGATTATATTAGGTATTGACATAATAAAATCTGGCCTAGAAAAGAATTTTATAATCTAAGACATATTATGAACAAGAAGAGTAATATGAATGGTTATTTCTAAAACACAAGAAAACATAGTAGAATGTTTTTATAAGGAAAATGGAGGAGTAGAGCAATCACCCCCAACCCCCCCCCACATACAACACACACACTCAATGTATTATATATAGTGCAAGTGCTGGGTACAAAGGTGAGCAAAATCTGGGCCTGTCCTTTTAATCACAAAACAAATAACTTTTATTTGTAAAGGTACCACTTAGTGTTATAATTCTTTAATGCTCTTGAAATACAGTTTTAAAACCATGATTCATTTTGCTGTGTGTGTATATAGACACATGCACACACACACACACAATTCCCTCACTAAATTGAAATTCTCCACTTATATGTAAGTATACTGTTAATTTCTCAAAGGTAGAACCTATCTTTTGTCTCTGTATCCCTAGCACCTAACACAGCTAATACAGCACATGCCACACAGAAGGAAATGGACTACTGCAGATTTATAAATAATGAATTCATGATAGAAAACCTGTTTCAAATGAGTTTTGTTTACCTTTGATTGTAGAGCTTCATTTCTCTTCATAATATTTCTCTAAATCTCATTGTTGAGTGTTTCATCTCTGAGACATATATTCTTAAACAACAAAACCCTAAAAATGTAATTTAAATGTTAAAAACCTCAAATATGATTTCATAATTTTAATTTAGAAAAAAGCAAAGCAATTTCTCTTTCTTTCAATGTACATATTTGAATTAAATTGCATTTAAATAAGTTTTAACATTCTAGCAGAAAATCTTCAATTTGTAGATTTTAAATGCAACATATAAAAGACTTCACATCTAGAAAATAGGCCTTTGGGATCTAAACTCATTATCATCAAAGTGTGAAGTTCTAATTGTATTACCTTTAATAATATATCTTCTACACAGATATTACTCAATGCCTGCAAATTCAGGAAGTGGGAAATGGAGAGGTTATAATGCAGGGGAGATTTATGCTAAGAAGATTCTGAGTTGTCACGATTAAAAATTTTCCACCCATTATGTGAATCCTATTGATCATTGCAGGAAGCAGAAAAGTGTGTTGTTCATTGATTTTCTTTGGCTACTGAATGCATTAGGCCTGACACATTTGATGGGTAGGCAAGTTTTCAAAGGAAGCTCAGTTAAGCTAATCTTAGTTCAGAGGAATATACACAATGAAATAAGAAACCTTGTAATTGCAAGAGCAAATAGAAGAGTCAGAGGACTATATTATGAGCCATATCAGCATAAAAATTAGACATGAGCCTTCCCAAGAGACTTCAGTAAAACACATCAAGGCTTTGATGCTGTTTTTCACAAACGTAGCACTTACTGGATAAATTGGGTTTTAGCTTTTCACACTTCAGCCAAGATAGTGAATGCAACGCAATTAGTTGTTCTGTCTTCTTAGCTAAGGGAGAATATCAGAATTCCATCAAGTTTATAAAAATACAAATGAGAACTTAGACAATTGCATCCCACAATGAGATGAGTAGCCACAATGAGTAGCAATGCTACTGCTTATAAATTCAATATTTTATTTCTAATGATGTTAGTGATTCCCCTTGTTATTATACTGATTCTTTAAGATACAGATTCACCCATGAGTTGTAACGGACTATTAAACCAGAAAGAATAATAGCAAATGCAATCATAAAGACAGTTTTACTCCAGGAATTAATTCCCATTTAAAAAATAAAGCTAGAAAACATGATCTTGAATCCAGGTAGGAAGCTGCCTAGTGACTTATTAATACAATGTCAGGGTACAATGTTACCTCTCAGTAGTACAGGATAGTGTCAAAATGCTATGTATATTTTTCCAGTACATTAAGTACCAGGGCAGTGTGTATCCTTTAGATGAGGATTAATTAAATTAGCATAAACCAAGTGGTCCTTTATACCCACAAACAAACATTGTACATTTTGCAATCACCTTTTTCATTTTTTTACAGGCCATTTGGCACACAAGCAAACAATTCAAATTTATAAGAATAAATGAAGACATATAAACTATTAATATCATGTTCTGATTTAGGAAAATTCCATAAAAATCCTTTCCCTGGGCATTATAACATGCCTTTGGATATGTTTGGAAATTTGTCTTTCAATACAGTAAGCTATTATGTGTTATCAATCATGTGTGGAATATTTGAATTTTAATAACTCCTTTGCCTTTTGATATATTATCAAAATGACATAAAAATAAGTATTTTTAAATGTTACAATAACCATATGTTGGTCCCTGTACACAAGGGCAAGAAGAGACTGAATAAGGAGGCTGGACACTCTAGCTAGGTAGGGGACAGGTTTAATAAGCAAGGGGACTTACATATGAGTCTTGTCTTGGGAGGCTGCAGAGTAGATGTCCACACCTGCCCACAAGAATCTTAAAAGTTTATATAGAGGTTTTCACTGGGTTTAATCATATATACCATCCAGATGAATTCAACACACCTTACTCTCTCAAGACTTCATCCTTGAAAATATCTCCTACTGTGGGAATGGTGAGCACAGGGTACATTTCAAGAATAGGGGAGAGGGTGAGAGGCCTTCTATTGTTGGGATCCAGCTCACAGGTCAACCAGGGTCACATTCTCTTGATGACCTCCTCCAACACTCCACCACTAGTGACGGGCTCTCACAATCTAATATGTACCCCCTCTTCCACATTGTTCCCTGAGTGGTTAGCAAGGGGTTTTATTAGCATGGAGGTGGCTTATTTGGCAACTATCCGGCTGTATTTGGGGGCAGATACCACAGCATCAATACTAGACTCTTTAGAGTTGATATAGTCTTTCGGCTTCTCGAGTTCCCTCTCAATTTTGAGTCTTTCCTACAGCATTATCTGTTCTGAGGATTTGTCAGTTTCCCCTAGATCGGCAATGGATTGCCCAACATTGTAAACGTCTTGCCCATTGACTGGGCACAGCATGGATATCAGCACCCCATATCAGGGGCTGAGGGTAGAGTGTAGTAACTTGGCTTTCATTCCTGTAGTGAATGTAGCCTGATTAGGGCCTTCAGAGGCAGGGTCATAAATGGCCTGTCTCCTTCCCAACTCCCTAAAAATTTCTTATACCTCCTGTATAGATTTCCAGGTTTCCATGTGCCCAGGGAGATTTCCCTCATTAGGCAAAGCCTCCCTAAGGCTAGAAAAAACCAATCCATAAGAGAGTGAGTTCCTTGAGCCCCCAAGGTCCATGCAGGTGTTTCCAGAGGGCAAGGTGTGGGGTGGTGTTGCTCATTTTCTTTGCCTTCTGCCCTGAGAGAGAAATGCCATTGCTCCCTATTTCCCATAGCCATTCTAACCATGCCTGGGCACTCTCCCTGGCCTTTTGCCGGACCTTGCAGCTCTATCAATAAGCTCAGTGGGAGTATATTCTCTCATCATGAACACTTCCCAAATTGAGGACTGCCCCGCTGGCTGGGGCTGTTGGGGTTGCTGTTCTGTGCCTTTGTTTCCCTTTGTATTAGGGGCCAGAAAGCATGAGATGTTTCATCTGTTTCACTGTCAACCACCACAGCATCCTCCTTTTTGCTGTCCCCAGTCTCCCAGGGATTCCACTCCTTAGTTCCCCAGTCTCTGTCACAAGTGTTTGGACCTTAATCTGCAGCAGCTTGCACCCTCCTAGCTTTGCAAAATGGTATGCTAAAGCATCCAATCTATTATCCTGCTCTTGCACCTTGTCTGCCAGCCCTGGAGCCAGCAGAATAGTCAACACCCAGAAATCCTTCTATAATATCAGTTCTTCCAACCTTCTAACTCAAACTCTAGGTGGGCATGGGCAGGCAGCCAAATTGCCCACAGCAGTGGCCAGCCCACTGTGGTGGCAATTCATTTCCCTTCTTTACCATGGTATGCTTTGTGTAGTTCCTGCAACAAGCACGTCAAACCAGTTGGTGTTTTCATGGCCTCCCATACTCACACGACAGTCCACAAGCCTCTAACCTACAGGCCACTTTCCTCACATAGAAGTTGATGGGCACCTTGGGATTTCCCCTGCCTCCTTTCCCAGGGACTATTTCTTTAGTCTCCTGCCTGCTAAGCAATCATTGGTTCACAAATTGGTCCCCATATGAGAGAACAAGGAGAGACTGAAGAAAGAGGCAGACTACCCAAGACTGGTAAGTGGCAGTTTTAATAAGCAAGAGAATTTTAGTACAAGGCTTATCTTGGGTGGCTGCAAGATAAGTAAATTTCTGCACTGACCCAATAAAATCTTAAAAGTTTATATAGGAGCCTGAATGGGGTTCAGTCACATATACCACCAAGACAGTCTCAAAAACACACAGCTCTCTCAGGACTGTGTCCTTGAAAACTGTCCCCACTGTGGGAACTAACTGTAGACAGAATACACAGACCAAGGACAAGGGAGGGAGGGAGGAGCCTTCAATTGGCCAAGTCCACTTTGTGGGTCAACTGGCAGTCACATCTTTTCAATGACCTCTTCCAACACTATATTATTTCATTGTTATTACCTTTAACATGGCTTTTTGGGGCATGACATCTGTGCAGGGCTAAAAGAAGTTCATGGAATTTCATTTATTTACTGGTGATTTTTAAGCAATTTAATTATAGTGTCAAGGTTTGAATCTAGAACTTCATATTGCAAGTCTAATTTTGTTGGTTCAGGAGGAGTGGGAGAGGGAGAAGCAGGCTTCCCGCTGAGCAGGGAGCCTGATGCGGGGCTCCACCCTAGGACCCTAATATCATGACCTAAGCCGAAGGCAGACATTTAATGACTGAGCCACCCAGGTGCCCTGTTCACGCTTTTAATGTCTCTGGTCTTTCTTTTTGTCTTTTCTTTTTTCTCTCCTTTTTCCTTCCCTTCCCTTCCCTTCCCTCCCCTTCTCTTCCCTTAAATATCCAAGAAACAGCTCAAAGACTGATGTGCTCTAGTTGAGTAGATGGCCCTTCACTTACTTTAATAGACCAATAGTCTATTAAAAGGTATATAATTTTACCTCTTTGGAAAGACTTAACTCTCTTCTTCCAACCCTCTACCTGCCTCTGCAAAAATAATTCCTATGACATTTTATTTTTCTCTATGGTTCTTGTATCTTTTGTTTTAGAGGGCCAGGCTCTGTTTTCCTTATAGTTTGCTTCAAAATAAACATTTTAAAAATTCTGCCAGAAATAGTGACATTATATAAATACAACTATGGTAAGGAAAATTTAAAAATTTGAAAAAGAGAATTTCCTCTGGGGAGTGTATGTTTTGTGAGAGAACATATAATGCTGCACTGAACATGACCAAAAACTTACCAAGAAGTCAATATTATGTTGCACTACTACAGGCAAAAAATTTAGTAAAGAAAGTGATAGTAAAACTTAGTGTATTACAGTCTGGAAATTGGAGATAATTTGGAGGTTTGTTTAGAGGATGAAGGCCAAAGTGGAATGTTGAAATTGGGAAAGAGATTAAGCCAGAGGCTTTGACAGTTTTCTTCAAATATTTGAGAGACTATCTCATGAAAGTGACATCATTCTGACTTTACATATTTCCAAGTCATAGATATTGCAACAAAGGATAAAAGTTACAGAGGTAGATTTTGTTCAAAAAAATGATAAAATATTTATTATAAGAGTTAGAGAATCATAAAGAGGGAATATTGGAGTCACCAAAGATTTAAGCACTCAAGGAATGATCTTCCCCAATAAGGTGGTATACTGTTTTCTTACACTAATCGTTTAAAATGAAAAAGAAGAATGGAACAGTATTTAAGTTTTCTTAATGTCAATTTAATACAGGAAAAAAATGAATGAGATCTAAAAGTTGAGGATTTGATGAAATTTTAACCAACTTCCAATATTTCCCACCCGAAGTTTCTATATATTTTTAAATGATCCTGACAAAAAAAAATAGTTTAAAAAAAATCTAAAACTGCCTCTGCCATGTAAACTTAAAATGGCAACTTTGTTAGAATTTATGTCTCTATCAGCCCTCCAACATCCTTTTCTCTCCTCTTCCTGTAGGTGTCAAAAATCATTACAAGGTAATTATGGTGACAAGGACTAAGAGGGAATGGTAGAAATGAGATAAAATGTAAATGAAGAAAGATGTTTCTTAAGCAGTGGGATGTACTCTAAATGGGCTCCTAATAAGACTGTGAAGCTATGTAACTACTGCTTTGAATTTTTATTTGTTTTGTTTTGTTTTCTTAAATATTGCTGAAACCCCAGAGTCAAATCCCTGGGAATAATATGCTATGGCTACAGATTTTTGCCTCTGTAAAATGTGAACCTATTCAGCGAGAGTGGCCAATGAAAATATAAACCCTGATCTTTCTTTTCAGCAATACAGAAAAACACGCGAAGTGTTTTTTCTCTATTTCACTATGTGAGATATTTCATTATTCAGCAAATCAAACAGTCCATCCATGGATTTTGCCATCACAGCTCTCAGCAGGAAGATACAACAGGTGATAAGCACTATTTTTTAACATGTATAACTGAAGATACTTGTGTGAACATAGTGAATATAATAAGAATATAGTAAATGTCACTCTTTGCCTATTATAGAAGCCTTCTTAATTTACATAAATTATCTTGTATGTCTGAAATTGTTTCCTTTAGAATGGATAAGGTTACTGCTTTAGCAATAAATTAGTAGAGTAATATAATTTTAGAATAAAACAAATGATGAAATGAAGGTCCTAACTGTGCTGCTCATTCAGAAGAATTATTATTCATTATAATTTCACTGCCTACCATATAAAATTAAATGATGTATGTTCTAATGTAGAATTTAGTGAAAACCGTAGAAATCATCCTTTCTCTTGGACAAGTTCCATATATTAAAATTAGGTATTAGTGTTTCATTTCAGGTCACATAAAATTCACCCCCAGCCCCCCCAAAAAAGTCATCACATAGCAGACCAACAGAAGTGAATTGAAGAATTTCTCTAGCAGGAATATGAGGAACAGCATCATTTTTGAAAGATAAATTTCTATAATGTTTATATAAGCCACATTGATCTGGAAACCAAAAAGAAAAGTTAAAGAGAACTTATACTTTCTATGTGTCTCCAAACTATAATATACATAAAAGAATTGTAATTTCACTTGCTTAAAACTAGAAAGATGCCTGTCAACTGGAATATCAACCTCTGTAAAATGAAAGTAATTCTCTGAACATGATGTCAGAATGCCTTATCTAGTGTTCCCTGGATATATGACAGCATACCATAAGGGCTCTAGAGCATATATAAAATATACTTATTATGTACTGTGACTACTGTTTTCTTCTTTCAAAATATATTTTTAAGGGAACGATTTTTTTCCCAAATTTTGATTTTTGTTTTACTCCAAAGCAAAACAGACAGAATGTTTGTATATATGGGCAAGAAATATACTTAAATGAATTAAACAAATGGGCCCAAATAGGAGGGTTTTACTTAGTACAGAACATTTAAGTTTTGGTATATTAATCTTTTGAAATAATAATTTATACATAAACATGCACACACATGTATATATATTTATATGTATAAATAAATATATATATGCATATATACTTAGGGAACATTAAGGGGGAAAGCAAAGCACAGAAAAGTACTCTATTTAGATATCCTTATTATTCCAGAAATTACATATATATTTATTTCTATTCTCATAAAAATTTTACACTTATACAGAGAGACTGTTATCATATATTACAATAAATATCCAGAAAGTAGGAATGGGAAAGAAGAGATTGACATTTAATTTTATTTCCTCATGTGTCTGAATTATTTCATGGCTGTACATCATTTTTACTACGGTAAATGGAGAATCATAATAGTTATGAAGTTATGCTCTCTAAGATAATTACTCATTAATATAAATTAAATGGAATTTACTCTGTCATTATAATTGTAGACAAATGTTTTTGCATCATTTTGACCTACAGTAAAATGAAACAAAAACAAACACAAGGAACTCTGATTATTAATTAACATTTTTATTAGTTTATCATCCTGGATCACCACAAGATGTAATAGGTGCAATGTATCTTTTTCAATGAAGTTTCTTGCCAATGTTTATTTGAAGACAGCAGAGCTTGTTATTTGCTGGAACTTGACATAAATTTGGTTTTACTCTAATACAAAGAGTTTTGTCTTGAAGTATATTTCAAAGGGTTGTCATTGTTGTTACTGTTTTTATATTCCAAGCAAAGAAAAACATGTATAACTGAAGATACTTATGTAGGAACACATGGTACATAGTTCATAAATGGTCTAGTTAGTTATTAACTTGGAACAGAACATAAACATTTGATGTTACAATTTGGATAAATTAGGTTAACTATTGCAAAATGTCTGACACTACTTCTAACGTTTTTAAGTTACTTATAATTAATCAGTAGATGTGGTACTTCCTTTCTACCTACTGGCAAAGTCAGAAGAAAATTCCACAATTGTTAATATACTTTTTAAACTGAAGATATTGTCAAAATTTTTGAAATGGTGAAATTCCTTTGATAAATAAAATTTTAACTTTAAAAATAAACCCCCAGTATTTTTGTTAAATAGATCATCTGAAATTCTTATCCAACACGTCTAATTTAATTGCTTTCTTAAAAATAATTTTATAACATATTCAATGCTTAATAAAGAACATGCATTAATGTTATTGGTAAATCCAGTAATTACGACACATTAACAGAATAAAAGATAAAAAGCACATGAAAATGTCTATAGAATGCTAAAAAAGGATTGACAAAATTCAACACCCTTTCACGATAAAAATGCTCAACAAAACAGAAATAGAAGGAAAACATCTCAATATAATAAAGACCATACATTAAACACCTATAGCTAATGTTCTATGCAGTGATGAAAAATGATAGCTTTTCCTCTACAATCAGTAACAAGACAAAGGGGCCCATTCTCATTCCTTCTATTCACATAATACTAGAAATCCTAGCCAGAGGATTTGGTAAGTAAAAGGAATGAAGAGCATCCTAATTAGGAAGAAACAAAACTGTCTGTTTGCCAACAGCATCATTTTGTATATTAAAAATCCTGAAGACTCCATAAAAAAAAGTGTGAGGGCTAATAAATGAATTCAACAAAGTTGCAGGACATAAAATCAACACACAAAAAATAGTCTTTCTATACACTATCAAGGAACTATCTATAAAGGAAATTAACAAAACATTCCCACTTACAATAGCATGAGAAAGAATAAAATATTTAGGAATAAGCTAACCAAGGCTGTGAAGGTTTATACACTGAAAACTATGAAAATTGCTGAAAGAAATTAAAGCAGACATGAATGGAATGACATTTCACGTTCATGGACTGGAAGACTTAACATTATTAAAATATCCATACTACTCAACGTGATCTGCCGATTCTATGAGATCCCTATAAAAATCCCAGTGGCATGTTCTTGTATACATAGAAAAAAGCATCCTAAAATTCACATGGAATGTTAAAGGATCCCAAATGGCCAAAACAATCTTGGCAAAGAAAAACAAAGCTGCAGGTCTTACACTTCCTGATTACAAAACATGTTAAAAGCCATAGTAATAAAAACGGTATGCACCAGCATTAAGATATAGCCAACTAATGGAACAGAGCAGAAAGCTCAGAAATAAATTTGTATATTTTCAGAAGGTCCTAGACAAAGGTTCCAAGGCTATTCAGAGGGGAAAGTACAGTCTCTTTAACAAATGGTATTGGTAAAATTGAATATCCACATACAAAGGAATAAAATTGGCCTTTACCTTACACCATATACAAAAATTAACTGAAAATAGATTAAAGACCTAAATATAAGACCTGAAACTATAAAACTCCTAGAAGAAAAGTTGGGGAAAGATTTGATGACATTAGATTTTGTAAGGTTTTTTGTTTGTTTGTTTTTGTTTTTTCTTTTTCTTTTTTTTTTTTAGCTAAGACAGCAAATACAAAGGCAGCAAAAGGAAAAATAGACAAATGAAACTACAACAAACTTAAAAAACTTCCACACAGCAAAGAAAAAAATAAACAGAACGTAAAGGCAACCTATGAAATAAGAAATAATATTTGCAAACCATATGTTAAATAAGGGGTTCATAGCTAGAACATATAAAGAACTCTTACAGCTCAACAATAACATAATTTGATTAAAAATGGTCAAAAGATCTGAATAGACATTTTTTAAAGATGATATACAATTGGTCAAGTATACAAAAAGATTCTCAACATCATTAATCATCAAAAGTGAAATTGAAACCATAGTCAGATGTCACCCTGTACTCATAAAGATGGCCACTATCAAAAGAAAGAAAGAAAGGAAACAAAGAAAAAAAAGAAAGACAGAAATGGTGGCAAAGATGTGGAGAAATTGGAACCCTCTATATGTTGGTGGTAGTGTAAAATAGTGCTGTTGCTATAGAAAACATTATTGAAGTTTCTCAGAAAATTAAACATACAATTACCATATGGTCTAACAATCCAACAGCTGACCTTTGAATGATGCAGCTGTTAGGGAAGTCGAGCCCCCAGGCAGTGAAAAATCTGTGCATAACTTAGACTCCTCTTAGATTTAACTACCAAAAGTCTGTTTTGACCAGAAGACTTGCCTATAAATAACTGATTAACACATATTTTGTATATTTTATGTGTTATATACTGTATTCCTAGAATAAAGAAACCTAGAGAAATGAAAGTGTTATGGAGAAAATAAAAAAAAGAGACAATACATTTATAATACTGTACTGTATTTATAAAAACAAACAAACCTGTGTATAAGTGGACCCATGCAGTTCAAACTTATATTGTTCAATGGTCAACTGTATATCCAAAAGAACTGAAAACAGGATCTCAAAAAGATATTTGCACCCCATATTCATTGCAATATTATTGTGATAACCATGTGGTAGAAGAAACTTAAATATCCATCAATAGATGAATAAAGAAAATGTAGTATACACATACAATGGAATGTTATTCATCCTTTAAAAACATGGAAACGCTGTTTGATACTACAACATATATGAAATTTGAGGACATTATGCTAAATGAAACAATTCAGTTGCAAAAAGACAAATACTGCATGATTCCATCCTTATAAGTTATCTAAAATAGTAGAACTCTTAGAAACAAAGAGTAGAGTGGTGGTTGCCAGGGGCTCAGGGGAGGGAGAAAAGGGGAATTGTTTCATGGATATAGAGTTTAAGTTTTACAAGATGAAAGATTTTGGAGATCCATTGCATAACAGTGTGCATATAGTTAATACTACTATACTGTATACTTAAACATAGTTAAGATGGTAAATATTGTTATGTGTTTTTTACCACAATAAAAAAATTACCTCGAAATTACCTCAAGATCAAATAGCCAACTGTAAGAGCTAAAACTATAAAACCTTTAGAAGAAAACATAGGGAGTAATCTCCATGACCTGAGATTTGGCAGTGATTTCTTAGATATGACACTAAAAGAACAGCCAACAGAAGAAAGAATAATATATAAATTGGACTTCAAAAGATACTATCAACAGAGAGAAAAGGCAACTCACAGAATGGGAGAAATATTTGCATATTATATATCTGATAAGGGATTCAGGTTTAGAGTATATAAGTGACTTCTACAACTCAATATCAACAACAAAAACAAACAGCCTGATTTAAAAAAAGTGTTGAGACCATGAACATCTATTTCTTCAAAGATATACAAATAGCCAATAAACATCTGAAAAGATTCTCGACATTTGTAATCATTAGGGAACTGCAAATCAAAAGCACCAAGAGATACCACTTCCTGTCCATTAGATTGGCTATTATTAAAACACCACCTACACACATACACATACACACACACACACACACGAAACAAAAAAACAGAAAAGACAAAGTGTTGGTAAAGATGCACAGAAATTGGATCCCTTGTGCATTATTGCTGGTGGATAAGTAAATAGTGTGATCTAGCTGCTTTGGAAAACAGTATGGCAATTCCTCAAGAAAATAAAAATACAGTACCATATGATCCAGCAATTCTCCTTTGGATATAAAGCAAAATAACCAAAAACAAGGAATTGTAGAGAAAAGATATTTGTATACTTACACATTCATAGCAGCATTATGCACGATAGTTGGAACATGGAAACAATCTACATGTCCTTTGATGGCCGAATGTAAAAACATAATGTGGTATATACATAGAATGGAATATTAGTCAGTCTTTTTTTTAAGATTTTATTTTATTTATTTGACAGAGAGAGAAAGAGCACAAGCAGGGGGAGCCACAGAGGGAGAGGGAGAAGCAGGCTCTCTGATGAGGAGGGATCCCGATAAGGGGCTCCATCCCAGGACGCTGAGATCATGACCTGAGCTGAAGGCAGACGTTTAACCAACTGAGCCACCCAGGTGCCCCTGTTACTCAGTCTTAAAAAAATTCTCACACATGAGATGCCTGGGTGGCTCAGTCGTTAAGCGTCTGCCTTCAGCTCAGGTCATGACCTAAAAGTCCTGGGATCGAGTCCCACATTGGGCTCCCTGCTGCACAGGGAGACTGCTTCTCCCTCTGCCTGCCACTCCCCCTGCTTGTGCTCAATCTCTCTGTCTCTCTCACAAAAAATAAAATCTTAAAAAAAAATTCTCACACATACCGTAGCATGGATGAAGCTTGAAGACATTGTGGTAAGTGAAATAAACCAGTCACAAGAAACAAGAGCTCCATATGATCACTTTTATGAGCTATCCAGAGTAGTCCAGTTCATACAGACAAAAGGTAGAATGGTGGCTTCCAGGAACTGAGGAAAGGAGAGAATGCGGAGTTACTATTTAATGAGTATGGCATTTCAGTTTGGGAAGATGAAAAAAATTCTGGAGATTGATATCAGTGATGGTTGTACAAAAATGTGGATATATTTAATGCCAGTGAACTGTGCACTTAAAAATGGTTAAAATTATAAAATTTTATATTATGTATATCTGACCATAATTAAAGAAAAAACTTCATTTGGGTGGCAAGGAAGTTTATAACATACATGTGCTCTCTGTAGGTCTAAAAAAAGAATCTTTCAAATGAAATCTGAGATTCAAATTCATGCATTTTTCAAATGTATACTACCTAAATGGCCATAATGGCCATACTACCTAAATGGCCATATACTACCTAAATGGCTCAAGCCATGGCTAATGGAAAAACAGATGCTTGTAAAACAAAAATGTGAAGTTTTTAGAAATAATTTCATAATCACGGGCATAGGGAAGTACAACTGAAAACCAAAAACCACTGGATATGATCTTTATAAAAAAATTAAACCATATGAGAAGATAAATCACCATGTGAGTGAGACAGCAGATGCATGACATAGACTTAGTTTCAACTACCAAAAAGTATAATGATTTGAAGGAAACTAAAGGATAAAATAAACTTTATTCCAGAGGATAAAATAATTAAGTGTATTAAAAATAATGTAAACTATCATGGAGAAAAGAATGGTGAGAAAAAAAAGAACAATCAGAATAGACAAAAGGAAAAAAGCATATTTTAAAGAAAAAAATATGATAATTAAAACTTCAATAGATTAATTAGCATATGAACAATAAAATTCCACAAGTTACAAGAAAATGGGAAAATGTAAAAACATTTAATAAAAATGGATAATAGAATGAAAAGTTAAACCTAATTCAAACTTTGCAATAAAAATTGAAGACAAATTTTAAATTATAGATGTGGATATGTGAAGAAAAATTTGATAATATATTTTCAGAATTTAAGCATGATATGAATCCCCTAATTAATAATGATATGAATCCCCAGGTACCCAGTGATTTCTGAGAAGTGTTAATAGGAATAAATTCAAAACCATATAATGAAACAACATACTCAAAAGAGTGAGTATCTTAACATCAATGGCAATGTAAGGACAACTAAAATAGGCAAACAGTAGATTTCTCATCATCAAATTCACAGGTTGAGTAAAAAAGAAAAAAAATCTAGCTTCATTTTATGTACAATGCATTCCTAAGCATAATGATATAAAGTGGTTGAAAATAAAGAAACAAAAATATGCCATGATACTGACAAAATATATGAGTAGTAACTGAAAAATCAGGGAAAAAATGTCTCTAATAAAACAAAGATATTGGGATGAGCAGGAATGATTGATGGAAAGGTGGTAGCTCCCCAATAATATATCTTCAAAATACATTAATGCAAAATTTAACACACTCTCAGGAGAAATCTTTTTTTTTAAAGATTTTATTTATTTATTTGAGAGAGAGAATGAGATGGAGAGAGAGAGCATGAGAGGGGGGTTGGTCAGAGGGAGAAGCAACTCCCTGCTAACAGCAGGGAGCCCGATGCGGGACTCTGTCGCAGGACTCCAGGATCATGACCTGAGCCGAAGCCAGTCGCTTAACCAACTGAGCCACCCAGGCACCCCAGGAGAAATCTTAATAAACTCTCTCAGAAACAAGTTGAACCAAACATAAAAAAAAACAAACAAACCTAGTATTAGATTAATGTTAAATTTTATTCATTTAAAAAAATATCTTCACTATTCTCAGAATTTACCAAATAATTCAGGATGGTTAAATAATCTATAAATCCTTAATCAAAAACCATCTTACCTTTCCTTCTAAACAAAACAGCACGGAGGCTTTTTTAAATATGAAGGTTGTCAAAGTATACATCTAAAGCAAAGATAGGGTACATATCTAAAACAAAAGAAGAACATATTCATATTTTTCCCCTAAGGAAAAATAGGGCAAAGAGTTTTGACAGGTTAAAGATGATTTTAAATTTTAAAATCATTTAATGCCTCACTCTGAAAACACAATTTATTATGAATTCATCAACTTCATAAACATGTTCCTTTCTGAGGCTAATCTGCCCTAGAAGGAGACCCTGAGACTGAATTTCGATGCAAATAGTTTCTTTGAGAGCTGACTATGGGAACTGCTGTGGGAGGGGTAAGGGAGACAGGAATTGTAAGGAAGTATTAGAGCTCTGGGCTACTGGAATCCCATCCCAGTGGGGACTTTTGGGACATAGTGGAAATCCTACCTCAGACATGTCTTCTGAAAGTCATGAAATTCCCTTCATTTTTGGTCAAACGCTGTTACTAGGCTGGTAAATTCTAGCACTTAGGACCTGCCAGGTGTAAAGATAAGGCATCTTTTGGCCAGACAAAACGTTAAGCAAAGAGTTTTAAGTACTCATAGTAAGAAGCTGTGGTATATAAAAGACTTGAGAGTGTTGGCATAATAAGCCAGAGCACTGAGAGCATCTTCAACAGTAGTATCTTTTCCTAAAACTTGGATTCTTTATATATGAATATTATTGCATGACACAAAGCATCCACAACTTCTTCAAAGAGTCAATAAATTGATTTCAGAATAGAGTTAAACAAGCTGGCATAGCCTAATTTATTGTGAATTGACTAGCTGGTTACTACTGTCATGTGTGTGTCTTTTCATTATTATTCATTATTATGTAAGACAATAAATGTTAAAAATACAGAAATTTTTTTCTAGTATTATTTACACGTGTGATTTTCTGCATAAATGGACAAATAAGGTAATAAAAATACATTTTGCATTTGTTGCTTTAGATGTATTATCTGGCACGGACAGTTTGTTTCTGGGTATTCCAAGGTTTTGGTGGTCATTATCACCACCTCAATTACTTTCCTCTCCATGTAATTTTGAAAAGGTTTTTTTTTCTTCATTAAAAAAAAAATCCTTTAACTACTAATGTCGAGGAATAAAGGATAAAATATATACTTTAGATATTATCTACTATATATCCTATCTCATGACAGATACTGGGCACTCATAAATATTTATTTGAACAAAATAAATAAGTTTCGGTGAACACTTTTATTTCAGTTTGATGTTATGCTCTAAAAAGATTATACTTGTTCAAGAAATTAAAATCTTATATAATCAAATTCTAGGTTTAAATAGCTATTTATTGATTATGAGTATGTATTGCTTTTACTTATTTGTTTGACTATGTATTGCTTTTAAATGTGTAATCATAAAAATATTTTAGGATAAGCAAAATAAAAGCCTGAACAAAGCAACTCCAGTATATATTGCTTATATAACAATTTTAAACTGATGCACCATCTTAAATCATGTCATAACCATACATTTTTAGTTTGCTTCCTAAATTTCATGAAACATCCCTGTGAATTCATTATAATTATAAACTTTTATTTTGATGATTTCATTCTGGATTAATGTTTCAACCTACTGGCAGGGGAAAAAAAATCTAAGTTTGTCTTCTGACTCTTGTAAATATTTCTGTTAAATGTAGTGAGGAAAAAATAATTTAAATTTTAAATTCATTTTAATTTCATTACTAAATACCCTTTAGGGAAAACATTTTTTCTCTGTCAAGATAATTAATAATTTTAAAGGATGTTTTCAATATGCATTTGCCTGTAAGAAAATATATAATACAAAGGCTTGGGAAAACAAAAATTATGTATTTCTAGATACGATATGCTCCATGTATCTACTGGGAATGTGACTATATTAATATCCAAAATTAAACATAAAAGATACATACTCTTTTCACAAAGTCAGTCTCTGAGATAATAGCCTATTAATATCAAAAATAAATGAAATATTTTGCTTCTGTTTGCTTAACCAGTTTCTAATTTGTTTTTCAGAACTGTAGTAAGATACTTCCTGACACAAATGTTTTGCTTTGTGAGTCCTTTCTCTCATATCTTCTCTCATATCAACCATTTTATATAGTGACTGTTTTCTGTGATGAATCACTTTTTACCTCTGTTGGAAAACATTAAGTTTTTATGGAAAAATGGGAACAAACCAGTGCTAAATAAAATGCATACTGAGTAAACTCAAGTGCTGAACATGTTATTATTATGATTTCTTTTTACAACCAATAGCACAAGGTGGGTGGCAATTTTATTTTATGTTTGGTTTTATTTTGTTTTTTGACTTAATTGTAAAAGTTTTATTCTTAGTTGACTAAAAAATTCATAAATGTCACAAGGTGTTTGACTGTGTGATGGATGATGATGGAGTGGGAAGAATGTGGCCAAGAGAGGCCTGGATCTCAAACCAGCCTACCGGACTAATCCATCTGATAAAACAGAATCATCTAATCCTGAAACATGATTTAGTGTTAGGTAGAAAGTAACCTTTTAATGAAAATCTAAGGCTACTATCAGAATAAAACCGAGTTATCGTGTGTAAAAGTTTATAGATTATATTTGAATAACTGTGTTGAGAATCAGTGTGGAATAATGAAGGGGGGAAAAAACATTGTCATGTTAGATCTAACTGGATTTGAACCTTAATTTTGCCATTGAAGAGGTGATTGAATTTACCTGAAATATTTAAATACTCTGCAGTTTCTCTTCCAATGTAAAATGTGTATACTAAACAATCTTTAGGTATGTTTCAATAATTAAGATGAAAATGTGGGCGCCTGGGTGGCTCAGTTGGTTAAGCGACTGCCTTCGGCTCAGGTCATGATCCTGGAGTCCCTGGGATCGAGTCCCGCATCGGGCTCCCTGCTCAGCAGGGAGTCTGCTTCTGCCTCTGACCCTCTTCCCTCTCGTGCTCTCTATCTCTCATTCTCTCTCTCTCTCTAATAAATAAATAAATTCTTAAAAAAAAAGATGAAAATGTAAAGTTCAAATAAGTGAGCTGGTCCATAGAAAGTGCTCCTTGACATTATTATCTTCATAATGTATATTTTAATAATAGCATAATTAGAATATTCCCCCTTTATCTGTGAGGATACATTACAAGACCCCCAGTGGATCCTGAAAACACAGAGAGTACTGAACCCTATCTATACTATGTTTTCCCTATGCATACATACGTATGATAAAGTTTCATTTATAAATCAGACACAGCAAGAGATTAACAATAATAATAAAATAGGATAATTAAAACAATGTAATAAGTTATATGAATGGGTTCTCTCAGAATATCTTATTGCACTGTATTCACCCTTCTTGTGATGACATAAGATAAAACGCCTATATGATCAGTTGAAAGGAAATGAATATTGGACGTGTTGAAGCTATTATTGAACTGATGGTCTTCAGAAGGAGGATCATCTACTTCTAGAGTGCAGTTGGCTGCAGGTAAAAGAAACCTCAGAAACTGAAATCATGGATAAGAGGGGGACCACTGTTATCTTGTTAAGCAGGGAACTCTCCTTCAATATGTAGGTACTGATGTGGGTTACTGATAACCCTCAAGCTTAGCCATAGAGCCCATGACTAAAAGGTTGTAGTAAAAATAACATGAGCTTTCCTGATGTACTTATGAAATTAAAGTTCTCTGAAGCCAAACTTTATAGTCCACTTTTTTTTTCATGCCTATCAAAAGCCAATTGCAGAATGCCTGCAAGTTCGGTGGCCAACTACATACTTAAATGAAACACCCTCGGGCACCTGGTGGCTCAGTTGGCTAAGCATCATCTGCCTTCAGCTCAGGTCATGATCCCAGGGTCCTGGGATTAGTCCTGCATTGGGCTCCCTGCTCTGCGGGGAGCCTGCTTATCCCTCTGCCTGTCTCTCTCTCTCTGTCAAATAAAATCTTTAAAAAAATAAATGCGATACCCTTTGTACTTAAATGTTATGCTTTAATAAGAACTGATAAGTATTCTAACCAGTTATATAAACACTGGGCACTGTTATATTGATTTGGTTAAAGTGGCTCAGAAATTATTGCCACCAAATGAAGTTTTTGTTTGTTTGTTTTTGGAATTCTATTTGGGAAGGTAGATTGCTATAATGACATAAAGAAGCAGCAGAAATCGTTTTATACTTTGTTACAGCTTCATTAAATTCTATAACCTAGGGCATGGCTTTAGTAGGAATACTGAAGCAGATCCTGAAGTTGGAACCTGTTCTTAGAGGCTCTCAGCTAACTCTACTTCTCACAGCTGAAAGTCAAATGAGGGAGATCTGAACAGTGTACCTCCGTTGCTGACACAAGATTATCCCAAGCACTGAATTATGACAGAGTGGTGGATAATTGGTAGATAACACACTTCAAATGATTAGTAATCTTTGTACCTTAAGATAGGAGTAAATAAAACCACATCTTTGAGCATAATTACATTGATTAACACACACTAATTAAGTCTTATAATGATATTTGAATAGCCCCCAAAATTTAAATTTATGTCCCCTGCAGCCCTTTAATTAATATTAACTCCCTTTTCTGAAAGTGTTTTACCATGTCCCTCACTGACACCAACATCAAAGTTTATCAAGCACTTGATAAAAATTTACAGAATAAGTTGATAACAAAAGAATATGGCCAAAACCCTTGTTTAAGTTCAAAATAGGCTGTGCGATGTGAAAGATAGGTACTATTTATGAAAACATTTCCTCAATAATATTTATATTCCCTAGGACAAGGAGATTATCTATTACTTTAGAGAAAAATTAGTGAATGATTGTTGAAATAATAAACTGACTTATTAATTTTTTGTAGGTCCATATCCAAAGTCACTAATTTATAGACTATTCCAGAAGTAAAGGACGCATGTATACAAAACCAGTTTTCACACAGAACACAGCTTCACTGGAATAAACAGCCAGTACATGGTTCAACATTTTATTAAAATATGTGACACATCATATTCTAATTTATCTGCCCACCTCATTAGTTGTTGCATTTCCTCTTATGATGAGGTTTATTGTAAGCATCTATTAGTGCTCTACATATGGTAATTAATATGTGTCGAATAAAGAAATACTGATGGGTGGAGTAAAACACACAAATGGAAAGGGAAGGCTAACTCCTTCTCTTTGGGCAAAGAACTCACAGGGATTATGGGGACATTTCTTCATCTGAAAGACCAACTTAACAGATGGTTATCTGTTATCTGGTTATCATGGTTATCTCCACTCTATTTGTTGGATATTCAGAATTATGGATTTGGAGAAAATATCAGAGCAAAACTCAAAATGAAATGTTATAGATTAAATAATTTTCAAGAATAATCTTGAAGACTTTTTCCAATCAGGGCATTAAAGTTCTATGAGTACTTCATGAATACTAATTCTAATTTCTGTTCTCTACAACGAGTCTGCTCAAGAAAAGTATAACCTCTGCTAGTTTTTTTCCTAGAAAAGAACTGGCAACAATTAAGAGAAAGGTAAATTCCCAGTACTTGATCTCTGGTAGTGGCAAAAACCCAGGCAGTAGGTTTGTGCCTCAAGTATATTCTCTACCAGAAACTCTATTGTACAGAAATATTTTCCTCCATCTAAAAGGTCCCTTAAAGTAATTGCTACTGCAGAAGCAACCATTCTGATTTGCACTGACTTTCAGTATTTCCTGTAGGCATGCAAGACTCTAAATGCAGTGTTCTCATCTAAAAACATGAATTTATAGACACTAGTTTATTGATCATTTCTGCTATTGGGTAGATATTATTGACTTATATCGGACATCCTTTCATAATGCTCTCCCATTAAGGAAATCTGGACTAAGACTGAAAATACACCATAGGACTGCCTTGATACACAATTTCCACTTAAAGATGCTGAAATTGCAGTGTACGAGATGTTAAGTGTGGTGGATAAAATTACACATAGAATGAATATTACAAATTAAAATTGAGTTCCATAAGAATTCAAAATCAAACATAGCAATAAAATATGTATAGCTACTTAAATGAAATGTTTAAGTTCATACATTAAAAAAGAGCCTATACAATGGGGAAAAGACAGTCTCTTCAACAAACGGTGCTGGGAAAACTGGACAGCTACGTGCAAAAGAATGAAACCGGACCACTTTCTTACACCATACACAAAAATAAACTCAAAATGAATTAAAGATTTAAATGTGAAACCTGAAACCATAAAACTCCTAGTAGAAAACATAGGCAATAATTTCTTTGACATCAGCCATAAAAAATTTTTTTAGATGTATCTTAGGCAAGAGAAACAAAAGCAAAATTAAAGTATTGGGACTACACCAAAATAAAAAGTTTTTGCACAGTGAAGAAAACCATCAACAAAATGAAAATGGGAGAAGATATTTGCAAATGATATATCCAATAAGAAGTTAATAACTAAAATATATAAAGAACTTATGCAAGTTTGCAATACCAAAAATCAAATAATCTGATTAAAAATGGGCAGAGGACCCAAATAGACATTTTTCCCAAGAAGACATACAGATGGACAACAGGCACATGAAAAGATGCTCAATATCACTAATCATCAGGGAAATGAAAATCAAAACCACAATGAGTTATCACTTTACACCAATCAGAATGGCTAAAATCAAAAGCTAAAGAAATAACAAGTGTTGGTGAGAATGTGGAGAAAAAGGAATCTTAATGTGTTGTTGGTGGGAATGCTAATTGATGCAGCCACTGTAGAAAACAGTATAGAGATTCCTCAAAAAATTAAAAATAGAATTGCCGTATAAACCAGTAATTCCACTACTGGCTGTTTATCACACACACACACACACACACACACACACACACACACACACACACTAATTCAAAAAGATATATGCAGCCTTATGTTTATTGCAGCATTATTTACAATGGTCAAGATATGAAAACAACCTAAGCGTCCATGGCTGGATGAATGGATAAATAATATTACCTATATCTATGTATGTCTATCTCTATCTCTACACCCCCCCATACACAAAGGAATACTACTCAGGCATAAAAAAGAAGGAAATCTTGCCATTTGCGACAACATGGATAGATTTTGAGAGTATCATGCTAATTGAAATAAGTAAGACAGAGAAAGACAAATACCAGTGATTTCACTTACATGTGGAATCCAGAAACAAGACAAATAAAACCAAACAAAACTAGTAGATATAGAGAAGTGGTTATGAAAGGGGAAGGATTTTGGGGGCTGAGTGTAAAGGGTAGAAGGGGTCGATTATATGGTGACAAATGGTAATAACTTAATGTGATAACATTTCATTACATAATGCATGCAAATATCAAATTATTGTGTGGCACACTTGAAACTAATATGTTATGTACTAATTTTGCCTAAAAAAAAGAGCTTAAAAATTCTTTGTTTCCTATTGCTGCTGTTAGAAATTACCATGCAACACAAATGTGTTCTCCTACACTTCTGGAGTTCAGAAATCTTAAAGCAATTTCACTGGGCTAATGCCAAAGCTATACTTGGATGTGAAGATATTATATAATATAGGTCTAAGAGTATATTCAATAATTCTCTGAGACCTTGATTCTGGCTCTCACTATTACACTTCAAACTGTACTATTATTACCAATAAGTATCAATAATCCAATGTCTGTTGCTTTGTCTAAAGAATCTTTCTGAGACAGTCCTCATTTGAAAAATTTTATCTTTTTTTTTTCAGTCGCTTATTGTTAAATGTTAATGCTCATCCTTTTTCAATTGAACATTTAACAGAAATCTGAAATATTTACAAATTCTGTCCTTTGAGGAGCATGTAGATTGGTGTGTTTTACAGATGATGTTCTAATTATTGTATGTTTATGAGAATTCCTGTGGTGTTAAAAACAAATCAATATATAAAAGGGCATGTACGGACTAATCATGTTAATATTACAAGAGACAATGATTAAGATCAAATTAGAGTTGTCTACCATAAGACAAGACAAAATGTACATTTTCCTTTTTACTTATTTTACATGATATTCAGAACAGTAGTTAGAGTTTCAACCAAAATCATTAATATTGAAGCTGCAGGATCGTTACTTAAGCTGCACTGTTTTATTTATGAAATAGATCATTGTTTCAAAAATCCTATTTCAGAAGACTAGTCCAACCCTATTTACAGTGACTACTACTCTGACTAAATAATTGTAATTTATATTATAATTAAAATGTTCAGATTGGTTTCATTCTCTGCTAGATTATAATGAAGCTTTATGGGTAGCTATAATTAACCTCCACTGATATTAATCATGCATATTTAGGGATCTTGAAATTGCTGATCATGCAGTTCTCTTAAAGATGTATGGGGCAGTGTGGATTAAAGAGTACACACAGCAGGGCTTGCAGTCATAGTCTATGTGGTGAGCAAAGATAGATAGTTGCTAGAAGTGACATGCAGACGTCATTCAGCTCATGTTCATTATAAATTATTTCATTTTCTGCCTGTTAGGTATATGAAAGCCATATATGATGTCACACATTTTCTCCAAAGTAGCTCAGGCTCTTGGCAGCTCGAGCTACCAGGCTAATCTGTAAAAGGTGAATGACACTGTTCAATTTTCTATCAGTGACTTTCAGCCTCTCCAAGATTAGCCAAAGAGATCCAGCAAGATTCTGTTCCAGAAAAGAACTTAATAGGAGCTGAATCTTTATGCAGTGTCTTTATGTTTGAAATGTCAGGGCAAATGCACATCCATCTCTCCTTTCTCTTCCATTACTCCCTTTGTTACAATCCACTCCTAAAGTGATTTCTTTCTTTGGTTCTAATAAGGCCCCGATTTTGTGTTTACTAACATCAAGAACAGAAGCACAATAGGAGTGTGGGTGCATAGTTCAGCAGTAGAACTACTGCTTAAAATATAACAGCATTATGCAGAGAAAGGGGAACCCTCTTACACTCCTGGTGGGAATGCAAACTAGTACAGCCACTCTGAAAAACAGTATGGAGGTTCCTCAAAAAGTTATAAGTAGAACTACCCTACAACCCAGCAATTGCACTACCAGATATTTACCCAAAGGATACAGACATAGTGATCCTAAGGGTCACCTGCACCCAATGTTTATAGCAGCAATGTCCATAATAGCCTAACTATGGAAAGAGCCCAGATGTCCACTGACAGATGAATGGATAAAGAAGATGTGGTATATATATATGTACACACACACACACACACACACACACACACACACACACACACACACAATGGAATATTACTCAGCCATCAAAAATAATGAAATCTGAGTCCTTGGGCTGCTGGGCAGAGCAAGTGCCAGGCCTCCCTCCTGCCAATGGGGCCTTCCCTCTCCTCGAGTTGTCATCCTCTCAGCCGTTCGGGGATATAGCACCCAGAAACCAGGTTTGATGATGTCGTGAGAAGACTCTTGTCTTTGGAAATGGCCAACCAGAAAGAAAAGCTAAAAAGCAAGCAAGAGCAGTTGACAAACAAGATTGTGGCAAACCCTGAGGACACTAGCTCCCTGGAGGCTCGAATTGTTGCCTTGACTGTCAAGATTAGCAATTATGAAGAACACATGCAGAAACATCGAAAGGACAAAGCCCACAAGCACTATTTGCTGATGAGCATCGACCAGAGGTAAAAGATGCTCAAAAACCTCCATAAGGCCAACTACAGCGTCTTCGAGAAGACATGCAAGGAGCTGGGGATCGAGTACACCTTTCCCCCTCTGTACCACTGGAAAGGCCACCAACGCTGGGCAACCAAGAAGGCCCTGTGCATTCGGGTTTTCCAGGAGGTACAAAAGCTTAAGAAGCAAAAAAAGGGCCTTAAAAGCTAGAGTAGCAGCAGGCCGAAAACAAGGCCAGAAGAACCCAGAGAGCCCTTCTCAATCTGGAACAGAGGCAATCAAAGAAAACCAATAAACTTTATTAGACTTAAAAATAAAGAATAAAATCTTGACATTTTCAACGACATGGATGGAACTAGAGGGGATTATGCTAAGCGAAATAAGTCAATCAGAGAAAGACAATTATCATATGATCTCACTGATATGTGGAATTTAAGAAACAAAACAGAGGATCATAGGGGAAGGGAAGGAAAAATAAAATAAGGTCAGATCAGAGAGGGAGACAAACCATAAGAGACTTTTAACTCTAGGAAACAAACTGAAGGGGAGGTGAGTGGGGGGAGGGGGTACCTGGGTGATGGGCATTAAAGAGGGCACTTGATGTAACGAGCACTGGGTGTTTTATGCAACTGATGAATCCCTAAACTCTACCCCTGAAACTAATAATACACTATATGTTAATTAATTCAATTTAAATAAAATAATATTTTTAAAAAAGAACAAGAAAAAATATAACCGCATTATGTTTTAGAATTGGCCTAAGAACCTGGATTACACACTTTTTTAGTTATGGAAAGGTGGAATTTATTTTTTGGATGTTTAGTTAGCCCACATACCCGGCCTGGTTCTGGGGGCAGACCCTTTGGGAAGCCGTCTTGGACCCTCAAGAACCTGTCCTTTGGGTTTCTATGCCCCCTGCGCTTCCCTGGCTGTCTCCAGCCGGACGGTTTCTGGAGGGCAGGGTTCAGATCCTATTTATGTCTGTGTTCCCCCGAAGCCCTGTCACCTACACTCAGTAGGAACTCCGTCAACGTTCAGAGGACTGAGCCTGCTGGGGTCCCTTCTACCTGAGGGGAAGACACAGTTGGATCTATGGATGAGAGGTGCCCCCGAGCTGAAGAAACCAAAGAGCAGCTGGGGTCAGAACACCGCCCAGGGCTGCTGGGCATCTCGGCAGAGTGGCTGAAGCCTCTCTGTGCCCTTCTTCCTCTCACCCCACCCCGGGCTTCCTGGACAACTAGTCCAGTCCCAGAGATCTGAGTCTCCCAGAGCCAGCACCAAAAAAAAAAAAAAAAAAAAAAAAGTTTTGATGTACTGTTTAACGGTTCAGCAGTTGCTTATAACACCCAGTGCTCATCACAATTTCTTTGACCAAGAACACTTGTCTTGTGCTTGTATTCCTTCTCTACCCTCCCCCTTCACGGTTTCTAATACCTATGGAAACACCTATTTCAGTCAATTGATTTAGTTACCATAAATGGGGTATAAACCACCACCTTCTTATTTATCTCCCTAACTGCTTCTTCCAGTAAGTGAGATGGTATCCTTCCAAATTTCAGGACCTGAATTTTTTCTTTCCTCAGGCTATTTTCAATAGCTTAAAATCATTAATATTGAAGCTGCATGATCCTTACCTAAGCTGCACTGTTTTATTTATGAAATAGATCATTGCTTCAAAAATCCTATTGCAGAAGACTAGCCCAAACCTACTTACAGTGACTACTACTCTGACTAGACAATTGATGCTCACAGTTAGGTCTGAAACTATGCAGGACCTTAGGTATTACCCTGCTAACAGGATAGCCTGCTGCAGTTTTACAGCCCCCACCACACACACACACTCAAGCAGGCATACCCCGTTTTTCAAAAGTTTCTATTAGGCCACTTTGCTTTTATGAAAGACCTGCATTTGTACGTGTTTTTGCTAACTAAAAGAAATGCGAAAAGGACTTCTACTTTTATAGGAAAAGGTGAAAAGCAAAAACAGCGTTCGGCATGTGTTTTGCAGCAAACTCACCCTTAGCGGCCAGAGTGGCCCCCCAAGCTCTTTCCCCAGGAAAGATGCATCTCAGCATCTCAGCATCTCAAGCCACTGTAACTTTGAACTGTATCTGTGAACATCTATTTTATCTCAATTTATTTTGTGCATCCTTAGCAAGACGTGTCCTAAGTTTTCAGAAAAGCTTAAGAGAGGTTGTTTTTTGGGTCTGAATTGTTCAAAAAATTTTAATATAAATTAATGATAATTGTTTCTTCACTTAAGCTGTTTCAGCCTACAGAAATTTTCATAGGAAAGCTCTTCTTTCAGATAGTGGGAGAATCCTGTATAGACGTATATTTGTATACACACACATATATATGCATATACACATTTTATATATGATTATATATACACATATAATAATATATGATACAATAATACACATAGGTATGCATATACATTCATAGATGATATTTATTTATATATGTGCGTATATACAGAGTATGTGTGTATCTCTCTATAATAATCTATATCTGTATCATCTATATCCATATGTATCTGCCATCTATTAACAGGAACACTATATTTCTGGATCAGAAAACAGACTTTTGTATTTATTCACAGAGCAATCTGAGCAGTACTGATTCTGTGTACCCCAATCCGCCACACGGAAATGCAATGACAACAAAATGTCACTGCGTGCAGTGGTTGCACCAGAGGAGGTTCAGTTATGAAACCTGGAGCATGTGCAGGGCAGCTCACACACTGTACTTAGAATCTAAGTAAATGGATCTGGGGAGAGCCTACTTTACATTCCCTTGGAGCAATACACAATGTCTAACTTCAAAGTCATGTTTACCATTCAATCCTCCTTAAACCCAAGTACCAGTGTTCTTTTCTCTCAAAGCTCTGACCATATAGAAACATAAAAAATATTCATGGACTGTGGTTTCCAAACGCCAACGTGAAGTGTTTCCGTAGATATTTAATAATTATGGGATCTAAACTCCAAGAGATTACTTCCTTATTCCAACCTATTGCCCTTAATTTAACAGCATTCTCTTCCCTCCAATCATTCTGGCTACCTAGCATAATTTTTTCAATAATCTTAAATAATTATAACCCAGTGGTTTTTATTACTGTGGAATAACATTTTTGCATTACACAGCCTGCACAAGTTCTGATATGGAGATCCTTAAATGTTGGTCTATGTGTTGAAACCATCTTCTCTCATTAAGGGAGACCACTGACATTTTTGAGCAGCAGTGTGTCCATAGTATTAATTTATGATGATTATTTCAGTAGCAATTGGTTTGAAATATAAATGTAGAGAAACAGGAGACTGGGAAAATACATTAGAAAATACTGTAGTAGTCCAGGTGTAAGATGATATATTCATGAACTAGAGCAGCAATAAAAGTAATAAAGGAGGCATTTAAAGCAGGAAACATTCAAAGGGAAGAGCTGATACCTGAATTTGGAAGTATGGGTAAAAAGAAAAGTCAAAACACCAAAACTTAAGTGGTGGGAAAAATGAAAATATCTTTACTAATAATTAAAGTCAAAGGAGAATGTTAGATTTGGTGAGAATAGAGAGCTTTTAGAAATGTTATGTTTGAAATGTTAAAACAGCCAAGTAGAAAGGCACAATACTCTGGAGTGTCACTAACCAGAACATGGGGCTGTATTGATTGTGGGTATGGCAAATGCAATTATATTTATGTTCTTTCCGTTAGAATAGCTAGTTTATCCCTGGTCTTAGTCACTTAATGAAGCTATTTTTTTTTTCTGGTGGAAACTTAGTCTCATAGACAAGTATGACATACTTTTCTTATGAAGTCTTCACACATTTCTACCTGTGTCATTATTTTCAGGAACATTAACTGTCACAGGTGGTATCAAAACTTTACAGGTTTTTGTCCTCTGAAATCTCTGTAATATGTTTTGAGTATGTGTTTCAGAGGATATCTCTTTTTGTCTTAAAAACTAAATTGCACACAGTTCAATCTCATTCCGTTAGGGATATTACATTAGGGTGTTTCCCATCTCTGTGGATTAGTTGTATATTTAAGTTAAAGTGAATCAATATAATTGTACTTCTAATGATTTCACTTTTCCTGTGTAATATTAATGTATTTTATGAATGAATAGAAGATGTACTTATAATATTAGTTAATGACCAATTGTTCCTTTTAAATATTATTCCCAAAAATATTCTCAGTAATCATTCGCTGTTTTCCTTTTCTGTGACACATGGGTCACAATATGATGTCAGCACAGACCTTTATAGTTTTTAACCTTCTTTTGATACCATTTCAGGTGAATTATAGGCACTACAACTTTTAACAAGTTTTCAAATTATCTAAAATGTTACAACTAATATTTGGTTGTAATTCAAGAACAAAAATATATAAAACCTTGAACAAATCTAATTATCTGATTTATTTTACAAGAATTAAAACAATTATACTTAGGTTAATACATAAGCCTACCATTAGAACTCTCCTGGTACTTTGAGATAAGGTATGATGCATATCTCTATGTTATATCTGAAGCTAATAGTAGTCTCCAGGAACACAAGCATTAATTTCTTGTCTAGTTGCTATATTTTTGTGGAATAAACAAAAAACAAAAATAACACTTAAGTGATAGGTAGTAAATTGACCTTTTCAAAGAAGGTACTACAATGGCTAAGCGGGTAAAATCAACAAACTGTCATAGTTTTCAAACTACAGACCACTTAGACCAGGTAAAATGCATGTGACTAGGGGCTCCTGAGTGGCTCAGTTAAACATCTGACTCTTGATTTGCCATGAGATAGAGATTCTCTCTGTCTCTCTCCCTCTGCCCTTCCCCCCCCTTAAAAATGCATGTGGCAAATGATTTAACCTGGGCATGCATTTTTCTGCCCTCTTTATAAGAGGAAGCAAATGAACACAGTAATTTCATGTGTCTAGATAAAATCATTAATATAGCTCTGACTTGATGATATTCTTCTGTGACTTTTTTGGTAGGTTTAAATATGCAGTTGGGAAAAAAAAAAGGTCTCTTAAGATAACACACATTCTAAGATGGCTTGTATTGAGATGAAAATAAGCAACAATAAACTTCCATGGCTCAGATTTTGAGATGTGCCACTTTAAAGGAAAAGCATCTTAAGGGGCATAGTCCTGATGTTGGAAATCTGCAAAGAGAACTGGATCATAATGATGTATAAACTCCTAGAAGAGTTAGTGCAAAATCAAATCTTATCAACCAATATCCTTGAGATACAGAAATTATATGATTAAATTAAAGCATAATTTTAGGAATCTTTTACCATATATTTCAATTGTGTGCTCTTTCTCTACAAATAATAAACCGAATGAGCTAGGAGAGAATTAAATATCAATATACTTGTAGGAATACTTCCTACTCTTGAAATGGCTTATTTGTGGAAATGACTTTAGGGGACTAATATGAAGAATGCCATGGAAGCAACCTTATGATAAGTCATTTGTTTTTCTGTAATCTGCCTTATTGTTTATCTTGTTAAGAAACTTGTTGAGCAATTCTGCTGGATCTCCTGGCACCTGACAGGAGCATCATCAGTCACTGCACAAGCTTTGGCCTACAAACTCTTTTACGGGATTCAGGAGGGATATGGATTTAAATTTTAAACTGGTTTCTGTCAGTGTGACAAATGAACACCAGAAAATTGTAGGACAATGGTAGAATGTTGAAATGCATGCCAGAAGTAATGGGCCAATCTTCAAGTGGAATAGACAAAAATAGCCTTAAAGCATCTCCAGGTTATACCATTACTATCATTCTATGTCCAAGGCATGTGGACAGCCTATTACTGAAGTTTTCAACTCTGCATTATATTTAGAAGTAACATAACTAACTGACTGCTCCGAGTAATTAAACCTTTTAGAATGAAAAACGCTGTTAATAAAGTATTAAATTCTTAGCATCATTTTTTTCAAGAGTCAAATAACAAAGAATAACCTAACAAAGTCTTAAGATAATGACACCTAAAACTTTCTCCCAGTTTATTTTTCCCAGATTCATTTGCTTTATTCCTTTACTAGTTACATATAATGGTGATACTCTCAAGTGTGCTATCTTATTCAGATTTTAAGAATATGTTTTTGCCAGAAAGAACTAAAAAGATTACTGCATTTGATGAAGTGCATTTTAATAGATCTAGGGACTCGTAACAGAAGTAACTGGAGAGTGACTGCTATATTATCAGATGGAACACAGTGGGGCCTGCCTCAGGATTTAGATTCTATACTTAGAAGTCAAAACTAGAAAAATGCTGGGCTTCAGACTTTTCCGATTCCCAACAGCTTTGCTTTGTATCCTTGCGAAGCTGCTTCGCTGTTCTCTAGCAATGAAATCCAACTTACAAGTGGTTCAATGTTGATATGCTAATACAAGTAACTTTAAGATGCTGCTGGGAATAATTCATACGGAATTTTAATAAAACACTTATTTTATAAAATTTCTAAACTAAATGCTTGTCAGAGTTATTGCTGCACAATTATGAAGAAGAAAATCTTAAATGAAAATGCCTATTCATAAATGTGCTTTAATTAAAGATTCTCTTAACACTTGCCTTCACCTGATTCTCGAAAGTTTTGTAAAAACAGATTCTAATTGTTTTAAGTAAAAAAAAAAAATTGCTGTTTAGCTTTAAAATATTGAGGTCAAGTCATTTTTATGAATCGTTCATCATACGGTAAATTTGCATCCATTTGAAAATATTAAAATTAAGAGGGTTTTTTGTTGTTGTTATCGTTTTTGAGAGGCAGGTGAGGGAGGACAGAGAGAGAGGGAAAGAATCTTAAGCAGGCTTCACAGAGTCTGAGATGTTTATCAAGAGTCAGATGCTTAACCGACTAAGCTACCCAGGCGTCCCAAGAGCTTAATTTTATAACATGAGATGATATCTATTTTATTTACAGATAACAAGGGATACAGATGGCGAGAAATATGTTTGCTTTTATTAACATTTTTTAGCCATTAGAGTAATGAATACCATAAATAAAAATAAGTGTTCAAATTGTGATGGCACAATTTAATACTTTGCTGAAAATGCAAGGTTGTTTTTTCTTGTTTATTATATAAAAACTATATTTCTTATCTGAATTTATCTAAAATAGAAATGACTTAAGCCACAGAGTCATCAAATATTTCAATGATATTAAGTGCTGTTTATATGTATATAAGTATAAATATATATATATATATGACACAGGATAGTGAGCTTCAAGTTGCTAAAGGATCTGTATTATTATATGGATATCATTGATATTCCTGAACATGCTAAAATGAATACTACTAAAACAAACAATAAAGTAGGCCTGGTAAACTAATTTTAGCAATCTCATACATCTCTGGTCAGTTCAAGTCTGTATGATTTACAGATCAACCTGATCCTCTGGGGAGTCCGAGGGAACATCACCCCTTTATAATCATCATGGTAACTATAGAATATATTTATGTAGTATTGCTAAATATCATAAGGGCTATAAAACATATCACTAATCAATTTCATACAGAAATAATGACAAATAGCCAAGGTGAACTCTATTCTAAAAATTGCACATACTACAGAAAATTGTGTTAGCAGAACTATGAATAGATACACTTAACTAATACATTAGCAATATGTTGTTTAATTTTTCTTTAGAGTATGGGAACATATGTAAACTGAAATATAAACACATGAAAGAATAAGGGAAAAAAGGTTTGGACCATGAGCAAATTCAAATATTAAAGGAAAGTGAAATATGAAAGAAAAGAAAGTAATAGAACACACAACTGTAAAAATTTCAGCAGAAATATAGGTTCAAATAAAACAAACAAATGAAGGTAATAAAGTGAAATGAAATGTGCTTTAATTTTCTTTCAACATCTCAGAGTTCTGAGCAGAATTACAGCATCTACCCCATAAACTTGCTTAGCAAATATTCATTAAAATGAAATATAATGATGATGGTTGCCAAAAGTGAATAGAATTGCTCTTCTTTCTAAATACTGTGGAGTTGATTATATTGGAAAATTCAGGATCTAAAGCCAAAATTTCTCTTAACAATCAAAGTAAAACCATCCTTGGCAATCCTACTCTAAAAACCAAACTAGAAATCACTTAAACTCAAATTACCCTTCAAAGTTCCTTAGAAAGTTGTGATGTTGAAGACCTACAGACTTTTTCTCATAAGCTTGGCTATAACTCAACCAAAGTTTTTCTCTAGCATTGAAAGAGATAGCTCTTTTGTTTTACAACAGCTAAAGTAGATGTCTTACACTGGGGGGTTTTATATTAAATTTAACATTTTCCTTAAATATCTAGAATCACATTCAGCATTAGGAGAGATCTGTCTAATTCTGGGTCAGGGGTTCTGAACCTAAGGGAATGAGCAAATCTAATTATTTCAAGCTCACTTCTGGGTATAAGCTCAGTAAGTGGATTGATAATAAGAATTGTCCAGGCTATTTAATTGCTATTTCTACCTTTGAAAAAAATCCCACTCTGTCTTTTTTCAAAGTCCCTACATATATTAAATACAGTTAAGTTGAATGTACATATGATGTGATTCCACAATATAATTCTTATAGTACTTTGTCTTTACATTAAATTCACTTTATTAGGATTAGTTATTTCATTGTTTTTACCCTTACAAAAATATGGATATATATCTTTCCTCCCTAAATTGGTCCTAATGATTTTTTTGAATGAGATCAAGAGAGAGTTGCTTATTTCCGTATCTGATATTCTAATTATTCCTGACATAATAAAGTGCTGGAAAAGATAAGGACATTTTTCAAGGGGATTATGGTTTTAGTTAAGTGAGTAGAGATGTGTAAAAATAATTTCAGTCTTGGGGCGCCTGGGTGGCTCAGTCATTAAGAGTCTGCCTTCGGCTCAGGTCATGATCCCAGGGTCCTGGGATCAAGCCCCGTGTCGGGCTCCCTGCTCAGCGGGGGCCTGCTTCTCCCTCTCCCACTCCCCCGTTTGTGTTCCCTCTTCCACTGTGTCTCTCTCTGTCAAATAAATAAAATATTTATAAAAATAATTTCAGTCTCATTTGGGACAACACAATTTACTTTATTTTCAAGATGCCAGGTGGATTTGTATGGACTTATGTGAAATATTTTTTATGCTATATCATAAGTACAAGCATTGGTTATAATTCTTGCTCTTTTATACTTGAGTCATTTATCTAACTGCTTTGCACCTAAGAGTATTAAAAATCCATCCTTTATAAACCTAAGCTATTTTACATCTTATTTTGTAATAAATAAGATGTATAAGAGATATACATGTCATTAAGTTTCAATTAAAGACTACAGAAAAACCAATTGATGAATAGTACAGAGACACATGACAGCTTTGAAACATTTTAAATGTTGATACCAGGGGCGCCTGGGTGGCTCAGTCGGTTAAGCGTCTGCCTTCGGCTCAGGTCACAATCCCAGGGTCCTGGGATCGAGCCCCGCATCGGGCTCCCTGCTCCGCGGGAGGCCTGCTTCTCCCTCTCCCACTCCCCCTGCTTGTGTTCCCTCTCTCGCTGTGTCTCTCTCTGTCAAATAAATAAAAATAAAATCTTTAAATGTTGATACCAGTTTTTCTCCAGCATTTCACAGATTGTGATCTGATAATATTCTGTTTGGATGAAAGTGTTGGCTCAGGGACAATGACACAGCTCCTGTTTTGCTTTTTCTTCTAATGGAACTCCAGTAATGCTGGTATGGAGGGATTCTGGAGTGGTGTTGAAGAGCTTGAAGGGCTTTATACTGAGCAGATGATGGAGACTAACTGAATAGAGAGTTCACATGAACTGAGCACTGGTGGTGGATGAGAAGGAAAATATCAGAAGAGCTGAGGAGAAAGCATTCTGGTCTGAGGAACCAGGGAAGGAGAAGGTTAGCCTCTGTGAAGAACATTAAAAGTTACGTGATGAGAAAATAGCAACTAAGAGGGGAATGGGAAGAGATAGACTGAAAACATATGCAGACTTTTGAAAGTTCTAGTCCTACTAAGTAGTTTGGGCTTCATTTTAAAGACTAATTCACTGAGGACTGTCCTCATTTATAAAGTGAGGCTAACGCTATTATACATCGCATAAGGTTGTTATGATAATAGCTAATAGTTACACAATATGATGTGTTAGACACTGTTTAAGAGTGTGTTTAGTATTAAAACTCCTTTTGCTATAGATACCATCATCCCCATTTTATGGATAAAGATATTGAGGCAGAGAAAATTAAATTGTACAAGTCACACACTTTGGACATGCATGCACTTCTTAAATATCAGAACCAAAATTTATACTGAAGCCACTGACCTCTAGTTGTTGTGCTCATAACCACACATATACTAGACTCTGTTATCAGAACTAAATGAGATTATGTATGTAATGAAGGAATGTCACCACTCTGATACTGTTTATGTCCTATGCTCTAAAATCAAAACTTCTCCTTTCAAGTCTTAAATATTTTAAATCCTGTACACCTTTTATAATCTTGTTTCAAAAGCTATAGCCCTTGCTTCATTTTCTCAGCCTCTGTAGTCTCTAGTGCCTCATATGTGTACCCATGGTTACTTTCCCCCGATCTCAGTATCTCACTCCCCTCTCTCATTTTAACATCAGGTAAAATAAAATAAAATAAAATAAAATAAAATAAAATAATAAAATAAAATAAAATAAAATAAAATAAAATAAAATAAAATAATAAAATAAAATAAAATAAAATAAAATAAAATAAAAAACAGAAAATGTGTAAATAGCATCAGCTTCCTATTTATTAAGTTTAAAATTGTGTCTCTCACCCACTATAGGGTGCTTCACTTCATATTCTAAGGATCTTTAAATAATTCCTATGACTAGATTTTCTGACCAGTCTGACTAATGCACTTAACACCCAACAGCATTTTCTTACAGAAAGGGGAATTACTAGGGCACCTGGGTGGCTCAGTTGGTTAAGCAACTGCCTTCGGCTCAGGTCATGATCCTAGAGTCCCGGGATCGAGTCCCGCATCAGTCTCCCTGCTCAGCAGGGAGTCTGCTTCTCCCTCTGACCCTCCCCCCTCTCATATGCTCTCTCTCTCTCATTCTCTCTCTCAAATAAATAAATAAAATCTTTTAAAAAAAAGAAAGGGGAATTACTAGAGATTATAAAAAGTTAAAAAAATATGTCAAATGACTATGACAAAGCAGTAAAATATTCATCATGTTACAAATGTCGAGAATGTGTATATGTCCTTCAAATATTTGAAGGAGTTAGGTGTAGAGTCAAGGATTCATTAAAAAATAAAACAAAAATTAAACCACACTTTTTGAATCATTTCAAAATTCAATTGTTTAGAAAGTTTTTCTTTTAGATCTAGTTCTACAAAATAATCTCCTCAGCAAGAGAGACTGTTTTTGTTTCATATTTTAGTTTCATACCCTCTAAGCTGTTTATTTCATTATTGTGAGTTTTAGTGGTTCCAAAATATCTTCATTTTCTTTTTGTAATATAATATGATTTTCCCCTTGGTGGCCTTGTTTGAGGAAAGTGCTTTGGTATGATTCTCAATATAGTCACTAGAGTTCTTCTAGTCAAATAGTTTGAATTTAGATATACAGAAAAAGTAGATACCAACAGTAGATGAGCCATCCTGTTCAAAACAGACATGACTAGATAGTGGTAAACCAAAAACATACTTGGAAATGATTTGAAGGTTATAGAAATCCAAGAAGCTATAATGCAAAAATTCCTTCAAGATCATCATCACAATCAATTCATTCATTTACAGATAGTAAGGCCTTTCGTTTTTTTGAAACATGCCAGAAAATGAACAATGTTGACAGTACCAAAGGTCACGTGTGATATTGAATTTCAATTTCATTTCTCATTAAATATTTGTTTCCAACTAGGATATATTACAAAGAAATTCATTTCGATACTTTGGTTATACCATCCTAACCCAAACAATGATTCCTGTGTAAAACAAAACCACACTTTAGATTTATTCTACTGTTAAAGTTACAAATCCAAACATCCAACTGTAGTTTTTCTTTGCATACAACTTAGTTTTTTCTTTTTTTTTTAAAGATTTTATTTATTTATTTGAGAGAGAGAATGAGAGAGAGAAAGAGAGCATGAGAGGGGGTTGGGTCAGAGGGAGAAGCAGACTCCCCGCCGAGCAGGGAGCCCGATGCGGGAATCAATCCCGGGACTCCAGGATCATGACCTGAGCCGAAGGCAGTCGCTTAACCAACTGAGCCACCCAGGCGCCCTACAACTTAGTTTTTTCTTCTAAACTGAGTTCATATTCGCCTAATTTCTTCCTAGGGAATTTGTAAATAATCCTGAAAATATGTTTCACAACACAATGAAATTACAATTTCCTTGTACATCAAATTAAAAATTATTTTATTTCATCCATTTTAAATATTGCATTTTTAAATTTTGATTTCTTATATCTAACATTATTTCCTTTTGTCTCTTTATCCTTCCTTGAAACATGAAAAATATAAAAGTGATTTTTGTCATAGAACAGAGAGATACATGATGAATATTCTCTACTGAATATATTTGGAATTATTATCGAATGGTATTGAACTTTCTCCTGTTTGAAAAAAATAAAGATTGTCTTTGAAATATTTAAATTCTTACCTACAAGTTTCCTTATACTGAAAACAAACAAACCTGGTATTTCCTTTAATGTATGGAAGATCTTTGATTTAGTCCTACATAGTCTTTAATTGAGAGTAATAAAATATGAATGAGTTTGAGATTTTGAGGGTGGATGTGTTAATATTTTTTTAAAGAATCTAGCTTAATAGCACACTTAGCCTTTGTCTGATTCAATAAGAAATCTTATAACCATTTTTCTTATTAGATGCCAAACAGAAAAAAAAAATCTTCCCTGAGACATGTAGAATTAATGCTCTGTTGTAATAAGAAAATTTTGTCTAATCATTAATTTGCCTCTTGAATTTTATTTTTAGCAGAATATTTTCAGTATCTTTTTTACTTGATTCATAACATTATTTGAATTTCAACTATCATTTATGTGTGAAAGAATTTCCCCATACTAAATAAAAATAGCTTATAGATTTTAGGTGTTGATTCTATTTCTTGCATATTTCTACAGTTTTGGTCCTAATACTTTGCAACTACTGAGACAATAACATGTACATAAGTTTTTATATATACATATTTTATTAGAGGGAAAAAATTCTGTCTCTAATCATAGAAATTAACAACAATGATTTTAGAGTTAGTGTTAAAACATGTAAATTCCCATTTTAAACTCTCTAATATTCCTGTGATTATACTAATTTTAGAAATAGCTATCTTCTCCATATTTATAATGTTTCCATATGTATTTGAAAAACGTTTGCAGAGTTTCAAAATTCTTTATTATGTTAGGGGTACTTAATAAAGAAGTACTCTCTTTTTATTTAAAAAAAAATCTTAGTCTTCAGACTAAATATAGTTTCATGGTTGGAAAAGTTCTTTTTGTCAATCTCGGGCAACTGCTTCTAGCATGCAATTTGTCATTTGAGAAGTAAGTGGAGCATGGCCCAGGTGTGAAGTGAACTGATGGAAAATTATGAATCAAGTTAGCAAGAAGGAGAATTCCAAGGTTGGCTTGAAATATCAGGAGGACCTATGCTTCAGGAATCATGGGCAGAATTATGGAAACAGTTCATGTAAGGCATTAATAAAAACAGTCTGAGGAAATGACAAAAAGTTATGCCAGTTTGAGGCTTGAAAAGTAGGGCAGATACTGAGAAAACCTTCAAAGGGTAGAACTGAAAGCAAAAAAAGGAATGGTTTAGTCAGTCTTACTTAAAACATATTCTTGTTCTTCTAACTGCAAAGCAGTATGTTATATCCTCAGGATAAAAATAATAAATAAAACAAATAAGGTCCATATGTTCTAAACTTAGGGTCAGTAATGCCAAGATCAAGTCTACATTTTTTTTATCTTGAGTATATACACTGGTCCCACTTCAACCCATACTCAATCTACAGCCAGAGTGCAGAAACTTGAGTTAGTCTAATTAGGTCTAAGGGGAAGTCATAAATATATACACTACAGCCAGAATTTACCAATCAAAAAATTCAGGTACGGGGTATGGTACAGTTTGGGTTGCCTTCTCTAACAACATTTATTATTTTGGTTAGAAAAGTCTTAAGTGTTATTTGAAAAATATCATATAATTTTTAAAAAAGTATAAAGAGTAAAACCAAGGTCATCTTTCATTCTATCTACCACTGATTGCTCTGTTAACATTTTTATGTATATCTGTTCAAAGTTATTCTATTCATGTAACACAAATTTAGATATGCTGCTTGATTTTTCTACTGTGAATTACTTTTAAAACTTTTTATTGTTATGACCTTTTACTTTTGATCAAATCCAAAATCCTTAACAGGCTCTACGTATTCCTTTAGCCTCTTAAACCTTGCCCTTCAGTCCAGTTAAGCTCCTCACAGTGACCCAGCATTGAGATAGGTGGTAGATGTGCTTGATATGTTCTTGCAACATGCCAGCTTTTACTGACCTAATTCCTTCTTCTCATGTGTATTTCATCTTAATTTTCATTTTCCTTGACTTCCCCTAATCCCTCAGGCAAGGTTGCACTCTAATTCTCCGCAATAATTAATACACTTGATATACCTTATTTTAGCCTCTTCATTCTCACTAACTTTTCTTTTTAAAGATTTATTTATTTGAGAGAAAGAGAGAGAGAAAAAGTGCAAGTGGGAGGAGGGGCAGAGGGCGAGAATCTTCCAGACCCATCTTGGGTCTTCAAGAATCTTAATAATCTTCATGACCCATGAGATCACTACCTGAGCCAAAACCAAGAGTGGGACACTCAAAAGACTGAGACACCCAGGTGCTCCTCTCACTAACTTCTTAATTATATTTCATATATTGTATCTTCATTGTTTACTGATATATTTTCACTCAGTAAATGTTTGTTGACTGAATCAATACCCTCTTCATAAACTGATTATTATAATTTTAGATATATTAACAAATATATGACTGACTACATATTTTAATAATAATATATTTCACTAAATGAATTGGCTGTATTTTATTCAGCAGTTTCTCCTTGAACTTTGGTAATTACTATTCTGATACAATTTTCCACGAACTTTTTTTTTCTCCTTATTTACTTTTTAAGATTTTACTTATTTATTTGACAGAGACATAGCAAGAGAGGGAACACAAGCAGGGGGAAGTGGGAAAGGGAGAAACAGGCTTTCTGCCAAGCAGGGAGCCCGATGCAGGGCTCGATCCCAGAATCCTGGGATCTTGACCTGAGTTGAAGGCAGACACTTAACGACTGAGCCACCCAGGTGCCCCTCAACGAACTTCTAATAAGCAATTTAAACAAATGTTTTATTAATTTATTTATTTACTTAAGTATATGTATTAGAGAGAGAGTTGTTGGGTAAAGTATATGTATTTATTTTTATTTCAGTATGCACACACATAAAATATATTGCCAAATGAGCTCAAGACTAGCAATAAACATACCAATTTAGTTTTTTTTTAAGATTTTATTCATTTGACAGAGAAAGACACAGCGAGAGAGGGAACACAAGCAGGGGGAGTGGGAGAGGGAGAAGCAGGCTTCCCGCCAAGCTGGGAGCCCGATGCGGGACTCGATCCCAGGACCCTGGGATCATGACCTGAGCGGAAGGCAGTTGCTTAACGACTAAGCCACCCAGGTGCCCCCCAATTTAGTTTTATATTAGCAGTATATAAAGGGCAATGGCCATAAGAAATGGCATCTGAAGTCTATTTTATGAGTCTTTTGTTATGCTGTTCTTTTACTTTAATAGGAAATAATATTTTTATATATTTTTAGTTTTATGTTGAGTTTAAAATTTAACCTTTTGTTCATAAACATTCAAGTCTACTTGTTTAAAATGACAATAATAATAGTAATATCAATAATGGCAGTGATAATAAGTAGCAACTAGTATTAGAAGTAGAAGGAGCAGGAGTTACAGAGGTATCACTAGGAATTTGGCAATCAGTGCTATTCTACTGGAGTAGGAACCCTCTTAAATATTTATAAACAAGTCCTGTCTTAACATAAAGGATTATTAAAGACTAAAATGGGTTGCTGAACATCTAATGAAAGACAAGAAGCCAAAGAATAAGCAAATGATTTTATAAGAAAAGCATATGCAAAAGAAAATAGAAAGTATTCTTAGTGTCTCTACTAACTTCTCAGTTCTGTTTACTTAAATCTTTTTTGTTAAAGATTTTTTTTTTATTTGGGAGAGAGAGAATGTGTGCACACAAGTGGGGGACAGGCAGAGAGAATGAGAAGCAGACTCCCCACTGAGCAGGGAACCTGATGCAGGGCGCAATCCCAGGATCCCAGGATCATGACCTGAGCCAAAGGCAGACGCTTAACAACTGAGCCACACAGGCGCCCCTAATTTTACTTAAATCTTCGAGTGTATTCCACTGCACTCCAAAAATATGTATTACTTACTCATTATAGCAATTAAAATAACCAAAATTTTCTCTTTAAGACTATGATCTTTCTTTACTTCTCTTCAGGATCTCTAAAATACTGTAATCACTGAATAAATAACAGTTATAGTGCTTTACAAATGGGAACTTCTTTCCAGGTTAAAAAATGCATTACTAGATTTTTTTCAATTTTATTTCTCTTGTGTGGCTAATATTTTGCTTTGCAGTATTTGCATGACATTTTTAAAATGTCAATAATTGCAATGAACTAAAATGACAGTTTTTTTTTTTACTTTCTGATTTTGTAAAGCAATCAAGTAATTCAGGGATACAAATAAAATGAGGGATCTGTGGGAAAATTAATATATATGTAAAATTACATATATACACATATACATGTAAAACGCAATTTGTTCAGTATCTACTAAACAGAATCCAGAGTAGTTTATAAAATTAAAAAAATAAGTAGGACCTATTAGTGGAGCATGGAGTTCTGAATAATTCAGATTGATCTAGTAGAATTTCTGTTTGGGCATGTTTATACATCTTATACTATAAAAAAACCTTTTAATACTACGATCAATTACTTTATTCAGTATTTCCCTCTTCCATAAAATGTTTAGCATTTATATGCTGTTAACTAAATATTAAAAATAATAAACACATGGCCTTATTATATTGTTGTATACATTTTTAAGACTTTGAAGTTCTCTGAAGAAGCAAAGTGTTGAGGCTTATTTCATTTTGATTCCTGTTATAGATGCTTTATACCATGATATTGACTTTGGTTGTGAGCTGTTCTCCTGGTAGAATTGATTTATGATACACTCTGTTGCTATCCAGACAGTTTCCAGTGAAGTGACACAGAAGTTCTGCTTCCATACCCATCTAATCAATGGAAAGCAAAGAAAGACCAAACAAAACAAAACCCTTTATACAAGGTGACTGGATACGAAATGTCATGTTGTATATGCTATGTGTGAAAATAAATAGTGGACATATATACTTTGTTAATTGGCATTGTTATTTGCTTCCTAAAAGACCAATTTACACCTGGTACACAGACTATAAAAACTGTTGTTGCATCAAATGGTTTGTTAAAAAAAAATGCCCATACAGTTTATGTGAAATTTAATACTCTGCTTATAATCTTTGCTTTTTTATTTGTGAGGATATAGATGTTAAAACATTTAAAGAATAAATAGCAAGTGAAAAAATGAGAGAAAATATATATTCAGGTAATAAATTGACTGATAGAACATTATTTTGCCAAACTGAAGACCATGAAACATACTATATATTATCTTTACAGTCTAACACACTAAATATTTCAGTGCACTCTGGTTAAAACATTAAACCTAGGAGGAGAGGGAAGATAGATAACAAGGAGTGAAGGAAAGATACAGTGAGGGCAGATTTTAGTGAGTCCTGGATGCCATGATACCCATAAGGCACACAATTAAAAAGTAAACTGAATGGGTATTAAAGAGGGCACATACTGCATGGAGCACTGGGTGTTATACACAAACAATGAATCATGGAACACTACATCAAAAACTAATGATGTAATGTATGGTGATTAACAAAATTTAAAAAAGTAAACTGAATGTTCCATTTGTATTTTGCTTTAGAAATATATTTGTGTGCAATGTGTACAGGAAAAGGAATGGCAATAGGATGGCTTGAGAGAAGACTATGGCTGTGGTACAAAGAATATTAGGAAAGTTTCTGGGAGGGACAATATTACAGAGAATTAAGAAGAGGGAGCAGATTTTGTGGTGTTTTGAATACAAATTTTGCAGCTTGGTTACTGATAGAACATGGATAGTAAAATAGAGAAAGGAACCAAGAGTGTTTCTAAGATTTTAGTCCAAGTAAGTAAGTACATTGAAATGTCATTAAGAAATGGAATGAAAACAGAAGAACATCTGGAAGGTGGATGCAGGGCTTACGATGCATTCAATCATAGGTTTCTTGATTTTCAAAATGAATGCAGGTCATCTCTGTAGAAATTGCAAATAAACTCTCACTATGGCACTCACTATTCCCCATAGGGTGTAATCTGGTATCACAGTGGCAGATTGATTACATTAGACCACTTCCATCATGGCACCAATTATCCTCACAGTGATAGACTTATATTTGGGGAGACCTGCCTGCTCTGTCTATAGCACTTCTGCCAGTACTATCACTCACAGATTTATAGAATATTGTGATCATTACCAAGGTATTACATAAAAACCGCCTACCAGGGAATTTATGGCAAGGTAAATGTGGCAGTATACTCCTCTGCATGGAATTTTCTGGTCTTATCACACATTCCATCAACCAGAAGCATCCGACCTGGGAGATCAGTATAATGACTTTCAGAGGGCTCAGTTAAGGTAACGGGGGGCCAATATAAACATGTTGCATTGAGATGTTGGCTTTTATGATGAGGCATTTGTCTAAAATCAGCAACCAACATATGATACAGTCTCTCCCTTGGCCAGAAATATAAATCCTGACACCAAGAGTAGAGATAGGGGTGGTTTTCCTTATAACTATACCGAAATAATCTATTTGAAGAATGTTTGATTCCCATAACTTGTGCCCATAGTGTCAAGGGAAGTCTGCTACAACCAGAGAATCTGGCAATGATTCCAATGAATTGGAAAATGAAATTTTCTCCCATCATTTGACATTTCTCACTCAGATTAAATAACAAATCAACACGGAACCTACAGTTAATTGATCCTGATTACTAGGGAAAATTGTGTTGTTGATATCTAGGAGGGAACAGGAAAACTGACTGAAAGTCAGAATGAATTCACCATGATTCTTCTTAGAATGATCTTTCCTTATAATTTTGGTGAGTGAAAAACTGATTTCCACTAAAAAAAGATAGCAGTAATTTTATTGTGCAGGAATAACACTTTATCTCTCCAGGTCAGGAACTCAATAATATATCTGTGATGTAGAAGAGGGTAGGGGAGATATGGAATGATTAGTGCCTATAATTATTTAGGCACATAAAGGTGTCTTTTTTTAAAGATTTTATTTATTTATTTGAGAGAGAGAGAATGAGAGAGAGCACGAGAGGGAAGAGGGTCAGAGGGAGAAGCAGACTCCCCGCTGAGCAGGGAGCCCGAAGCGGGACTCGATCCCGGGACTCCAGGATCATGACCTGAGCCGAAGGCAGTCGCTTAACCAACTGAGCCACCCAGGCGCCCAAGGTGTCTATTTTTATTAACATACTTCATGGCTAGCTAGGAAGTCCAGGACTATAGCAGTTATATATTTTATATTACGCATTTTTCCTTCATATTCCTACAACCTTATAAGAAGAATGACAGGGGATACAAATTGCTAGCACCCATGATGATACATTTACTAACAGATGATTATACTTTGTGTATGCCCTGAAATGGAGACAGAAACTTTTACCTGAATTAAGGACAAGAGTGAAAAGCTGAAGGGGCAAAGTGATGGACTTTGCCAGATCTTCCATTTGTGGTTCTTTTTTTTTTTTAAGATTTTATTTATTTGAGAGAGAGCACACAAATCATGGGGTGAGGAGCAGAGGGAAGGAGACAACAGACTCCCCACTGAGCAGGGAGCCCAAAGTGGAGCTAGATCCCAGGACGAAGAGATCATGACCTGAGCTGAAGGCTGATGCTTAGCCGACTGAGCCACCCAGGTGCCTCTCCATTTGTGGTTCTAAATCCACTCTTCCCCTTCCTCCTCCTTTCCTCTGCCCTGGGAAGCTGAGCTCATTGGCTTCTGAATCTATGTAGGCAATACAGAATCCTTGCAATAAATCACAGGGAGGAATTATATTGATAGAAATCTATTCACTCCACTATATGAGTCCCTGGGAGGTATTTGGTATCTGTGTCCCTTGCACAGATGTCACTACTTCATTTAATGCAACTTTCTTTACCCACCTCTCTTTCCAGATTCTGTGAGCCACTTCCTCATGCCCCTTCATGCCCCTTCATGCCTGAGATATTTAGAGTTGCTCTACTATCAGGTGAATAAAAACTCCTCTGCTACTTGTTGTAGATTCCTGCACTATTCCTTGTGGTTCGAACCATCCTCACACCTTGCACGTATTCTTATTGTAAAGAATACACAATGAAATTTCCTAATTTGAGCATGCCATGCATTTCCTTTTAGGACTGTGAAGCTGACACTGTGTGAGAACTTTCAAAGACAAGCCACATAAGAGGCCCTGGAAGTGCTAAAGGGAAGATTAGAAATTTTGAGGTGACCATTGCAGGCCAATCTCATAAATCTTCAACATATTTGTTGAGAGGCAACTGCTGTGAGCAAGAATGACTGACCAAAGCAGAATTGCCAGTAGAAGCAGAGATAGTTCCTTTGAAATAATGTTTGATATCAAAGGCTGTAGATCTCATAGATCACCAATGAGATACAAGTCGTAAAAATGAATAGAAGTTGGGACTGGAAAAAGCTCAAGAAAACAAAAAAGGTCTTATTTTTAAGTCCTTTATTAAAGCAACAATAAAAGAGAATTTTCTATAAGACCTATATAAATTTTAAAAATTACCTAATATTTTTGGAGAAATAAAAAGCTAATGAAGCAAGTGTAGCCTTGAAAGAACAACATAAAGAATGTACACATACACACAAACACTCATAGAAGCAGACAAACCATCAAAGATGGCAGAGAACAGAATAATTTGCAAAGGAAATGATAAAAATGATGAAATAATGTTTTTAAATCTAAATAATTCCAGTAAAGATAACCAATAGTTTGGGTATCTATCAAAAATACTAAATCAGATTGGCATCATACGTCTGGAAGGCAGTATTTCTTGTTAGAAAGCAGTTGCTACTTTGACAAGATACTTAAGGAAAGGTCATGGAAAGCAAGAACATATTATCTAGCCAAGTTTTCCTTTGAGTAAAAGAACAAAGAGAGATCTTTGAGTCTGGAACATTAGAACTTGAGTTGGGAAGTCTGTATCGAAGACTACTCATAAATATTCTAGAGAAGAAATGTCAGCCCAAAATTGATGATTGGGAAAATGTGTAAAACATCTGGAGGTGAACACTGAAAATATTTAACTATAACATTAAGAGTAAAACAAAGGAGGGGTAGGTGGTTCAATATCATAGAATGTAACTGGTAAAAATAAGAAAAAAATAAAAATGGGAGGGAAAGGATAAGAAAAAGTAGAAGTGGACTGATCTTCCTAATTTTCTCATATGTAATAGCTGGGAATTAAAAGCTGATAAATCACGTAGTAGAAATTATCTCAAAAACGCAAAGGTAAAGATCAGAAGTGGTAATATTGATGGAACTGATAGAGGGGTTAGGATAAAGGTATTACAAAATGTCATACATATAAAGATGGCTATGAAGAAATAGAATAACATTTCCCTAAATATAAAAGCTAATGCAAGACAATTAAGAAAACAAAACACATTTTAAGACATATACATACAAATGGTTAATATACCATAAAATATTACCACAGGACTTTGATCGAACATATCTATCATGTTTAACTCTGTAACAGGAAGAAAAAAAATACCCTAAAAGCATAATTTCCTTTACAAGTTATTTTTTCATATTTTAACATAAAATGGATGATTTCACACATCATTACATATTTATTCTACAAAACTATTTCCTAAATGTAATAGTATGAAATTCACATGAATAGGAATTTAATTAAAATGTAAACTCATTATTTAAAATAATTCATATCTTGAAACTTTTACTCAGACTACAATTTCTAAAATGCACTTGATAATTTTTCAAGTAGATAGTGATATTTATAGTTAAAAAATTTTTTCTCTAGGAAAAAATCTCAATTCTGCATTTGAGAACATTTTTTTTTCTCTTTTCAGTTGGGAGAAGAACTATTATTTGCTATAGAAATAAAACAGTAAGAATAGAATCATGGTAAAATTCCACTTTTGTTTATTTCAAAATCAGTGGCCAATACTTCTTGGATATCTTGGATACTTGGATATTTGATGTTTCAAATATTCCTCCTACCTCTTCTTCTAGCTGCCAAAGGCAAGTTAGATATATGCCATCAGAATAGCGTGCTGTTTTGGAGGAAAAGGAAGCGTTACATTTTATAACAAAAGGTGCTGGTTTATCAATCCTTTCTTTGTTGTTTCTCTGAATAAGCCATATACATAAATGATTTGTATATTTGTGTAACTTTTTCATAAAAAATATTTACATGTTTTAAGTTCTATTTCTGAAATACTTTACTACATTTATACTTATAGGCATTTTATCCCATATTGTATGACTCTTATGTAAAAGAAAAACACATATACACATTGTATTATGCCCAAATTGTTCAACACAACCTAGCGCTATATTCATGAGATGAAAAATAAGAAAATATTGATGCACAATAACCACCTTAAATTACTTTCAAATATATCAGTTTTTTTTCTTTTGAGTTAAACATTTAAAAACATAGAACATATAAATTGAACAATCACCTCAAAAATGTACTAGTAGAAATGCCAACAGGAATTTGAATTAGTTTCCTATTTTTTACATCTACTTTTAGAAAAAAATTAACAATATTATGAGGTTTATTTCTTCCTCATCTTTAAAAAATTCTTTTCCTGGGGCGCCTGGGTGGCTTAGTAGATTAAGTATCTGCTTTGGCTCAGGTCATGATCCCAGCGTCCTGGCTTCAAGCCTGGCGTCCAGCTCCCTGCTCAGTGGGGAGCCTGCTTCCCTTCTCTCTCTCTGCAGCTCCCCCTGCTTGTGCTCTCTCACTCTCTCTGTCAAATAAATAAATAAAATCTTAAAAAAAAATGCTTTGGTGAGCGCTGTGAATTGTGTAAGACTGTTGTACCTGTACCTCTGAAACAAATAATACATTATATATATTATATATATATATATATATATATATATATATATATATATATATCTCAATCACTGGCAAAAAAAATTATTTTCCTGCTGTTCTTGGTTTTTGTTGGATATTTTTAGTGATTCTATTTTGTCTCATTTTATCGACTTAGCTCTATCACCTACCTATCATCTATCTATCTATCTATCATCAGTTGCTCCAGGATTCATCTGAGAGAGACAGAGAGAGAAAGAGAGAGAGTGCATGAGTCAGGGGTGAGGGGTAGAGGCTGAGAATCTCCAGCAGACTCCCTGCTGAACATGGAGCCAGGCCCAGGACTCAATCCCATGACCCTGAGATGTTGACCTGAGCTTAAATCAAGAGCTATCCACCTAAGCGACTGAGCCACGCAGGTGGCTCTAGGATTCAAAGATTCACATTATTCACTCAAAACTGGTCCCAGGACTTCAAGTATTATTCCCATCTGAATGCAGTGTGAGAAATTTATTGCAATATTCTTACATTGCCAGTTTCCCAGCCTTTGTTCCATTGTTCACATACATTTTACATCTACATATGTTATAAACCCTAAAATGCATTGTTGCTATTTTCCATTGTTATTTTCAATCCACTTTTGTAGTCTTAACAAAATTAAAAGCATTTATTTAATCATATTTATTTAATTCTATTTAATCATGCATTTACCATTTCCAGTGCTCACTATTCAACTTTTACAGATATTTTACAAATATCTCTTGAGTATCATTTCCTTCTACCTGAAGGATTTCAACATTTTTGCAGCACTAATCTGCTGACAATGGATTCTCTCTACTTTTTATGTCAAAAAAACAAAAACAAAAAACCACAAGTCTTTATTATGCCTTTTGTAAAAGATATTTTCTCTTGTTATAGAATACTAATTTACTGTCTGGTGTTTTCTGCAACTTAATACAACTGTTTTTTTTTTTTTTTTCCTTTTCAATACTTTAAAGTTATATGTAGATACAATGAATAACTATGTTAATAAAACTATGCAGTATGTTTATAGCATGGAATAACTAAACTTTCAATCAGAATATTTTACCCTAGGTTTTATAACACCTATAGTGTCATGTTGAAGAAAAGAGACGAACACATAGAAACATAAAAGTAAAGGCTACAAAGATAAGTGAAAAGGAAAAGAAAAGACAGGGAAGGTGATGTAGTGATGAGAGGTCCATTCAGGTAGAATGTTCAGAAAATGTTTCTCTACATGTATGAGTGTAAAGGAGTCAGCAAGACCATACCAAACAGCAAAAAATATAAACCTAAGCCTTGGAGTGTGTGAGTGCTTGTGTTATTCCAGTTGATTTTCCCAAGTCTGTTACATCTATAAATAGTAAGTTAAACTAAAAAATGTGGATTTGATCCATATAACAAAAAGGAAAGAAGTATATCAACCATGATAGTGTTTGCTTGTTTTTTATGTTAACAAAAGCGCAATTTTAAACTGTGAAATATTGTATTTTTCTGATCTGTCTTAATTTCCAATTGTACAGATTGTGAAAAGTCACTAATCTATCAGTTATTTCTTATTAAAAGGTATTTGATGAATCATATCCTCTTATTACAAATGATTGTAAATCACTCTTCTTTAAAATCTAAATTTTAGAAAAGATTTCTTTTTTCCCCTAACATTTTTATAACCACATGTAGAAAATAAATTACATCTTAATTTAACAAATCATTATTAACTGTCAGTAAGTACGTTATGTTGATACTGGCCTGGATATGATTAGATGCTTCACTGAAACCTAGTAAGAGTCAAAACTGATGGTAAATTAATCTATGACAAAAAAGGCAAGAATATGCAATGAGGAAAAGACAGTCTCTTCATAATGGTGTTGGAAAAACTGGACTGCTACATGCAAAAGAATGAAACTGGACCACTTTTTTAGACTATACACAAAAATAAACTCAAATGGATAAAATATCTAAATGTGAGACCTGAAACCATAAAAGTCCTAGAAGGAGACATAGGCAGTATTCTTTTGGACATCAGCCTTATTTTTGGACATGTCTTCTCAGGCAAGGAAAACAAAAGCAAAATTAAAGTATTGGGACTACAACAAAATAAAAAGCTTTTATATCAAAGGAAGCCATCAACAAAACAAAAAGGTAATATACTAAGTAGGATAAGATATGTGTAAATGATATATTTATTAAGGGGTTAATATTCAACATATATAAAGAATTCATACAACTTAACACCAAAAAAAAATAATCCAATTAAAAAATGGACAGAGGACCTGAATATTTTTTCAAAGAATACATACAGGTGCCTAACAAATATATCAAAAGATGCTCAATATCACTCATCATCAGGGAAATGCAAATCAAAATCCAATGGGAAAAAAAAATGAGATATCACCTCATACCTCTCGAAATGGCTACTGTCAAAAAAAAGTCAAAAAGACATGAAATAACAAGTGTTGGTGAAGATGTGGAGAAAAGAGAACTTTTGTACACTGTTAGTGGGAATGTAAATTGGTGTAACGACTGTGGAAAACAGTACAGGTTTCTCAGAAACTTAAAAATAGAAATACTATATGGTCTGGTAATTTCACTACTGTGTATTACCCAAAGAAAACAAAAATAGTAATTAGAAAAGATATACCCACCCCTGTTTATTGTAACATTATTTGCAATAATCAAGATTTGAGTTGGAAGCAACTCAAATGCCATCTATAGATGAATGGATAAAGAAAATGTGATATGCGCACACACACACACACACACACACACACACACACACACACGGACCCAAGGACACAATGGAAGAGGAATATTATCAGTCAGTCACAAAAAAAGAATGAGATCTCACCATTTGTGGCAACATGGCTGGACCTAGAGGGTACTATGTTAAGTGAAATAAGTCAGCCAGAGAAAAACAAATACCATATGATTTCTTTTATATGTGGAATCAAAAACAAACAAATGAAAAATGGAAACATATTCATGAATAAAGAGAAAAATGTAGTGGTTGCCAAAGGGTAGGTGCGTTGGGGGAATGGCAAAATAGGTGAAGCGGATTGAAGATAAAAATTTACAGATATAAAATAATAAGTCATGGCAATAAAAAGTACAGTATAAAGAGAGTCAATAATACTGTCATAACATTGGTGATAGATTATACCTACATTTATCATGGCAAACATTGCATAATATATAGAATTGTCAAATCACTATGTTATGCATCTGAAATTAATATAACATTGTATGTCAACTATACTTAAATATGTTTTTAAAGTGTCAACTGAAACATACTGCAAAACTGCTAGCTTCCCACACCCTTATTTTATTCTGTATTTTTAAAATAGAAGACTATTTCTTCCCCAGGACTAAGCCTATGCATATCATTTATTTAAAAAAAATTGCTATCATCCTTTTATCAAAGAAAAAATAATCAACATGGTCAAATTATGCAGAAACTTTCACAACCATGATAAATTTTTATAATTTCAACCTTTACATTCAGGTAGAAGACTGAAAAACTACTAATATGATACCTTTAAATAGAGTTAAGGAACATAGTCCCCTGGCAAATAATGCTCATTCAAATTAAACAATTAAATATATACATACATTTATAGATACAAATTCTACATATATTTATATATTATTTAATGTGTATATGCATATATGTATATATGGGTGTGTATATGTGTATATATGGACTTATAAATATATGCATATATATACATATATATGTATTTTTTCACTGCCCAGTTTATGATTTCTTTTCCATATGTATATACATAAGCTGTAGAATGTCGACTATAAGCAAATTCTTGAATTAGAATGGATCCAGAGTCACATCAACAAAATCAGTAGACTGGTAAAAGCTCAAAATATACTTTTTGGGAACAGGGCAAAAGTATATATTGAATTCTCCAAATCCACACTTGTCAATGAACCAGAATCTCTAGCATGCCTTCTGTGAAGAGAGATAAAAATTGTAAATCAGGTATTCTTTCTGTTATGGTCAGCTGTATTAGTTTTCTATTGCTGTGTAACATGTATTATCTCTGTTTCCATGGAAGAGAAGTCTGGACATAGGCTAGTTAGGTCTTCTGTTAAGCATTCCATCAGGCTGAAATCTAGGTATTGCTTAGGCCGGTGATCTTACCTGAGGCAAGAAAGCATGCTCGGATATAACAAAGTGATTACCTTCAATGTCTCTCACTAGATAAAACACAAGCATTTAAAATACAAACATTTATAAGCTAATGCCAGACAAATTTCAGGTTAATGATCTTCATCAAGAATTATAACTAGTTTTTAACTAAGTGGTGAATTAAATATAATGGTGATGATTACCTAGAATATTATGTGAGTGAGTCTAACTATCCCCCAAATTGAAAACATACAGATTTTTTCTTAATAATTTGATTGTCTAATTTTGTGTATTATACAAAAAGTTAGAAAGCGACATTAGGTTTTTCACTAGAGACTATATTATACAGATACTTGGATTTTTTTTCCTCCCAAGTTTCCAAGAAAAATTAATAATAGGTTATGTCTTAATATTTGGTTCCCAAGATATCTTATTTTAACTTATTATATGATAATGTGCACTTATCAAAAAAAACAAATGTTAATTAAACAATAAGAAAAACAGGAAAACTCAAAACATTGTCGAATATAAATATGAAAAATAGCCCATATAATTAAAATTACATATAAGCTTTGTCAAGTTTATGTCTGATGTATGTTTATAGACAATGAAAATCTTTATCTCATTTAAATGTTTAGAGCATAATTCAAGAAAATTATATAAAATGACATTCACATTTTTATAAACTTTTCATTTTGCAAAGAAGTTGAAACAAGCTAACAAAAACACTGCAGTATAAAACAAATTTGTTGACCAGTTTTATGAGTTTCCTAGAGTAATAACAAATGCATATCAAATAATCATATTTAAATTTGCTACATTTAAAAATTAACTGTCATTTGTAAATGCCCAGTGTCATTTATCCTCATGTTAATGTGTGTGTGTGTGTGTCTGTGTCTGTATCTTTCATACTATTGAATTTTATTTATTTTATTTTGGAAATATATAGCCAGATTTCTTACACAAAATCTAAAATTAAAGGATTTGTTTTTTAGGGGGCATCTGGGTGGCTCAGTTAAGCATCTGCCTTTGGTTCAGGTCACGATTGCAGGGTCCTGGGATCTAGCCCCATATCGGCTCCTTACTCAGCAGGGAGCCTGCTTCTCCCTCTCCCTCTGCTGTTCCCCCTGCTTATGCTCTCTCTCTCTCTCTTTGTCAAATAAATAAAATCTTTAAAAAATATATTTTTAACTATCATCTACTTTGCTTAATATCTTAAATTATATCTTCCTTATATTGTTCTCTTCCAATATGTTTACTGCCACTTTTTTAGTCATTGACATTTCACTATTATACAGCCAGATTAATTAATTCAGGTGAAGTGATACTAAATTTGCTTATCTGCATGACTTTATTTTTGTCATTTCAAGGTATTTTATTTTACTCTCTGTTATCTCCCCTTAGAGAACAAGTAGAATAGCTGTCTACTGAATACTCTGGTTTTCTATAAAATGCCCAATCCTGAAAAATAACTTATTTAAGCCTTTTTAAGCTATAATAGCAGCACTTTTTGACAGTTCTAGGTTAATGTAACTTTGGAGAGTTTGAGCAGAACAAGAGTTCAACTAGAAAGAAACTTTACTTCTTTTTCTCTAATATTTGCTCCACTATAAGACCTAGCTAATTAAATTTACGTCATCTCTAATGAAACCATTTTGCTAACTCCCTCTCCTCAGCCAGCAATTTCTTCCTAGTATTAATCTGAAAACTGCATGTTTTTTCTTCCATTAAAGCTAACTTAATGCAATATTGCTTACAAAGACATAATTTATAATCATAAATATTATCTTTCTAGAAACTAGGAATACACAATACCTATAATGAATTTGCGTAATTATGAAAATAATTTTCCAGTTGTCTTAGGTAAGCATTTAATTAAATTATAATTTATTAACATATTTGGGCATAAAAGTCAATAAAAAGTATAATTAATGGAAAAATATACACCCCTATATACATATATAATTCTTTATCTTTCTTGGATTTTGATGAGATTTTCTTTGAAATTATTTTCTATGGTTAAATGACACCTAGAATGGTGAAAATGGTTTAATTTGCAGCTCAAGATACTAGTTTAAAATGACAGAACTAATAACATTAATTTCAGTGCCTCCTAAAACATTGGAACATAGCAGGTAAACAAAATAATGTGTGTTTTGAATAAAGGAAAGTGAAAGAGACATTTGCAATTGGGTCCTCAGTAGGAATTCCAGGCACCCTCCCTGCAAGAATTTGAATTGGGAAACTGACCACAGCTCCAGAGACTTGCGGTAGGGAAAAATAATCGAAGTCAATCATACTTCCATTTTCCTTGACACTAACTGGTTCAGAGCCTAACTGAAACAAGTCAATTTCTCTTGGTAAGGAAACATTAACTATTTAAAGAGAGCAACAAGAAATGAAGCTTTCTTTTCTCTTGTACTTGAGTGGTAAGTATTGATCTCTCTCTTGCTTTTTTTACTCGTCTTGCTATAACCACATAAGAAATCAGTGATAGGATGGAGCCAACACTGTAGATGGCAAAATAGAGACAAAGATTTTGGTTCTTGATAGCACTGTTGATCTCTTGGACTAACACTGAATGTCTGTTATTTATAGCTAAAAAGCATTCTATTTGAAAGGAAAGAAAATATAGTAAAATTGGAAGAAGAAAAAATATGATGGAATGGTACTATCAAAACCAAATATAAGCATAATGGGAATATTGAAACCAAATATAAACAGCCAAATATAAAACAAACCCATGCATATAACAAAAATAATAAATGCAATACATCTTTAAATAATTTATTTGAATAAAGAAATAGAGCAGAATGAAGGGTGTTCAAAGACAGAAATATTCTTGCTTTGCTCATTGGCTTAAAGAATCATTTATTATTTTAAAAACCAATCATCCTTAGACTAAGAAGTAGGAAGAGTTTTAGAATTACACTGAAAGCCATTTTAGTGGTTTATTTTGCTAAATTTCTTAATCACAATCATAACTACTACTTAAGCAGATGTGCAATCTTGATAATGATAAAGAAGATGATGACCATGGTAAAAAATTATTACTAACATCAAAAATACTCACTCATCAACATTGTAAAGTTGATTATTTTGTTAGATAGTATGGATTTCGAAAAAACAGTCCCCGTCCACAGTTGTGGAAAAAAGATTAGGCATGCCAAGTATTAGGTAAGCAAAATTATATACATAGGAATACATTATATATTGACATTGCTAAACTGGAAAGTTCATAGAAGATAAAATAAGATAGAATTTATTGGTATGCTAATTATGGTGTACAAGTAATAATATAAAACTATGAGGAAGAGCATAATTGTTGTTAAACATTCAACAGGACACTTTAGGCCACATCTAACTTTAATTACGTTAACCACTTAAAAATACATTATTATGCACACTAATTCTGAAAATTATGGCAGATAAAATGTTTCATGTGAATTAAGTTTGAGAAATATTACATATTTCATTCTCCTTTAAATCCTATTAGAGGTTTAATACTTATCAGCTCATTAAAGGCTATAAAAATTTACTATAGTAAAAAAAAAGATAAAATGCCAAACATTTTAACTTCTTTTTAAAAAATAAATCTTAATTATTTTCTGAAGAGTCAACTCATTCAAAAGGTACAGAAAGTTATGAAAAAAACAATTACTATTTCAGGTTCTTCAGTATCCTGAAGCAACCACTGCTATCAGGTTTGTTTAAACATTTGTAAAACATGTATTTGTCAAAGAGCTAGTATCCAAAATATACAAAGAACCCTTAAAACTCAACAATAAGAAGGGCGTCTTGGTGATGAAGTCAATTAAGTGGCCAACTCGATTTCAGCTCAGGTCATGAGCACAGCGTTGTAAGACTGATCCCCACATCAGGCTGTGTGCTAAGCGTGGAGTTGGCTTAAGACTCCCTTTCCCTCTGCCCCTCTCTTATGCTCTGTCTCTCTCTAATAAATAAATAAATAAATAAAATAAATCTTTTTAAAAAATCAACAGCAAGAAAACAGACAATCCAGTTTTTAAAATGTGTAAAATATCTGAGTAAATATCTTGCCAAACAAGATATATGGATGGCAAATAAACATATTAAAAAAAAAAAAAAAGTCTGCCTTCAGCTCAGTTCCTGATCCCAGGGTCCTGGGATGGAGCCCCAGGTCAGGCTCCCTGCTCAAAGGGAGTCTGCTCTCTCTCTCCCCCTGCCCTTCCATCCTCTCATGCTGCTCTCTCTCGCTCATTCTGTCTCAGATAAATAAACCCGCATGGGGGGGTTGCTAGTAATGGGGAAGACTACGCATGTGTGGCAGCAATGAATATATGAGACATCACTGTACCGTCTCAATTTTGCTGTAAATTTAAAACTTTTAATAAAATGAAGTCTCTAAACTTTCTTTTTTTTTTTAAAGATTTTATTTATTTATTCATGAGAGAGAGAGAGAGAGAAGCAGAGGAAGAAGCAGGCTTCCCCACTGAGCAGGGAGCCCGATGCGGGACTCGATCCCAGGAGCCAGGGATCATGACCTAAGCCGAAGGCAGACGCTTAACCGTTTGAGCCACCCAGGCGCCCTGTCTCTAAACTTTCTTAATTAAAATGTTTTAATCAATTTGTGGAATCTGTGAACAATAAATAAAGTTCTAGTACTCATGTCACTGGAGTCAAAGGAGAGAAGTAAGAATATGGTACTGAAAAATTCAGGAAATAATAATGGTCAAATATTTCTAAATCTGGTGAAAGATTTAAACCTGCAGATTCAAGAAGTGGTTATAACCACACAAGATAAATCCAAAGAAACCCATTTTAAGACATCATAATTAAATGTCTGAAATTAAAGATAAAGGGGAAAAAAGTCCTGAAAGCTGCCAGAAACGGTGCGTTATACTTAGGAGAACAATGATTTAAATAACAATGGGTTTCCCACTAATCCATGCAGACCAACAGGCCAGTTAGAAATGGCACAATATTTTTAAAGTGATGAAAGAAAAAAAAACTGCCACACAGAAACAGTATATCTATTAAAAATATTCTTAAGGAATAAAGGAATAAAGATGAAATAAGGCACTTCTAGATTAATGGAAACTAAGGTATTTGTTACGCGAAAAAAAGAATTGCTAAGTGAAGTTCTTCAAACAAAGAAAACAAAAACAGACTCTTGAAATATCAATAGAGAAAGATGTCAGAAAGGGTAAATATATACATAAAATAATAGATTATACTTCTAGAGTTTTTAATATTATCTAATGATTAAAAGTAAAAATTATAACTGTGTCATATGGATCTCAGAATATGTAGAGTATGTATTTATGACAATGATATGAGAGAGTAAAGGATCTAGGTGTTCGTAAGGTTTTTATATTCTACTTGAAGTAGCAAACTTTCAATATTTTTTAAATTGTGGTAAGTTCCACATATATATTGTGATACCTAAAGCAACTATAAATTTAAACAAAATTACAATGAGATATCTTAAGTATCTTAAATTTCTAGAATTTATGCTTCAGTTAAAATAGAGTCAACACTAGAATACTAAACAGCTGTAAACATGACAATGTGTGGGTGGTAAATTCTATGGTAATAGATGGAGATCCTATTAAAGTGATATATGTATATATAGAAAACTGAAAATAATATATACCAAAATGTAAAAATCAAGAGTGTGTTCTTCCATCTGAAAGAGACTTTGAAGAGCTGTTGTCTGATTCTTTATAAATTTTGAAAGAGTAAGGTATTCCAATATACCTGTTACATGTAATCCTCACTATTTACTACATTATGTTTATGTAGATGGATATAAACGTTGCTGTGCAGGTGCCTGGGTGGCTCAGTTGGTTAAGCGACTGCCTTCGGCTCAGCTCATGATCCTGGAGTCCCGGGATCGAGTCTGCTTCTCCCTCTGACCCTCTTCCCTCTCGTACTCTCTCTGTCTCATTCTCTCTCAAATAAATAAATAAAATCTTAAAAAAATAATGTTGCTGTGCACTTTTGTTTTTTTAGGAAAAATAGAATTCTGTTATTTTACTGACATAGAGTTCTTTTTTGTTTTTAGATTTTATTTATTTATTTGAGAGAGGGGGGAGAAGAGAGCACAAAGGGAGAGTGAGAGAGAGAAGCAGACTCCCCGCTGAGCAGGAAGCCGATCGAGACCTGGGGCTTGATCGCAGGACCCTGAGATCATGACCTGAGCCCAAGGCAGATGCTTTACCGACTGAGCCACCCAGGTGCCCCTGATATAGAGTTCTTGAGCCTCTTTTTGAGGGGGAGGTTAGTGAGGTAAAGTATAAATAAGCATTAAATAGTTTCAATAAAAAATAGTCAATAATTAAATAGGTGAAGGGGATTAAGAGTACACTTATGATGAGAACTGAGAGCTGTATAGAGCTGCTGAACCACTATACTGTACATCTGAAACTAATATAACACTGTATGTTAAATATATTGGAAACAAATTTTTTAAATAATAAAAAATTTAAAAAAATTAAAAATAGTCAATAAGTCAAATCTTTGTGTAAATCTGTGTAAGGGGCAAAATGTGCTCCTAACACTAGGCATCTGGCAAATTATACCCTATATATTTCAACTTTTAACTTTATTCCTACATGTTTGCTTTCATTATTAAACCGGGATTTGAGTTTCAAAGGAATGCATAATTTTCTTTACAATTTGTTGATCCTCCAACTCCTTTCTTATCCTTAGTTCAAGTTATTCTTGATAACTTATTAAGATTTACAAATCTCTATTTGTAAATGAACTGTAATTGAAGATAATTCATAAATGAATACATATAATGACAAGTAAAGTTATCAAGCTTCCCTGTAATTATTGAATTAAGAGAAAATATGTACAGATTATTTTGGGTACTTGTTCAATGATTTTTTAATATTATACAAGTGAGATTTTTTTGTGTCATTAGAAATTATTAGTAGCTTCTTAAAAATATAGTTATTATTAACTTCAAGATTATGCCCAACCTCAGGGAATCTTTCAAATTATGATCTCAGACTTCATTCTGAAAGAAGATTATTGTTTTTGGAAAACTTTGGCAAAGAGTAACCAGATCATAATGCTCTGGGTTTTTTGAAACGCTCTTTTAGGCATATTAGTCTATCATGTATCTCCATCTTCTAGCAGTAAGAGACAAATGGCCTCCCTTTGAATGTATATTTCTGAATCTAAATCATAGTGCCTCAATATTTATATTTTCTGGTAAGTACAATTGACACTTAACATGAGTGTCAACTGGGTGGATCCACTTAAATGCGATTTTTTTATATAGAAAGTTCTGTAAATATATTTTCTTTTCCTTATGATTTACTTAATAACATTTTCTCTAGCTTACTTTATTATAATAATACAGTATATAATGCATATAAACATGCAAAATATGTGCTAATCTACTGTTTATTGGTAATGCTTCCAATCATAGTAGGCTTTCAGTAGTTAAGTTTTGGGGAGTCAAAGTAATACATGGATTTTTGACTACAACAGGGGTTGGCACCCCTAATCCTCACCTATATTGGCAAAGTTATCTTTTAATATTATATATTATATCAAAATATTATAAAAATTACATTATACCTTGATATATTAGTGTTATAAATTCTAGAACAGAATATGAAGAACTATCCTTTAAAAATTCTCATTAGAAATATATATTTTACTTATGCCTTAGTTTTTCAAGTATTAAATCTCCATAGACAGTTGATAACCTTAATTAATTTAAAATATTTTATAACTTGCATATAATACGAGTTCATTTAGCATAGAAGTTTACAAGATATACTTAAAAATTTGTATGTGTCAAGTTCTTGTTCTTTTACCTTGATAACAAAATTTATAAAATTATAAATTCAATAGATTGCATTTGGAATTTTTAAATTTATCTTTTTGAGGAAAGAAAAAAATATAGGCTAGACCTCTTGAAAAATGTTTTCACACACATAATCTTTTGTTAATTTAACACAGCATTTTGGTACACAAAAATAAAAATTTAGTTTTCAATACCTGTTTCACCTTAATTTAGCTTTATTATTTTAAACAAAGATATTGTTTAATACCATCATGTTTTTCTTGTTTTTAAAACTTTAGCAAATAAAACTTGATAAATATACAGTCCTATTTTATACATCAAATGATATTTAATTAGATACCCTGAATGACATCAAGTCTAATGTTTTAAGAATAGGGTAAAATGTGTACTTTTACTTGGTAGTGGTATCTAGTATATATATTATTAGACTAATATCAAATAGAGTACCATAACATAAGTGATTCTACCTTGCAGAAAATAGGTGACTTCCCATAACATAATAAAAATAAAATTTTAAACATTATAAAACTGACATATTATATAAAATATTTAAGGAAATAATGTTTATGTTTTTAAATATATAGAATTTTATAACTTTTATAAGCAGGTGAACTTATTATATTCTATTGTTTGTATTTTTCAGTCTTAGCGTCTTTTTGTGTTGCTTATTATGGTCACTTGTGTTCATCTATATATTTTCCAGTTTCTATTCCTTTTACTAGAAAGTTCAATATTTATTTACCTTGATAGTTTTTGCCCATATTTGCACATTTTTTTGGTCAAAGTTGGCCTATTGTGTACATTTTTCCAGTACACATTTTCTACTTAAATTACCTGACTTTTTTCATCATGATCTCGTTGATCTCATGAATTCTGTTTTTGGAAGGGTCCATTGTAAAACCTTTCATGCATATGTACTATATTGTTTGTTTTATTAAAGTACTAATAAGGAATTGTTTGGTGTTATTACTTCAACTACTAGGCTGAGAGTTTATCAGACATTGCCCAAAAAAACTAATGAAAAAAATAATTTGTGTTTCCCTTGGGTTTCCAATCTATCAAAGTCCTTTTTCAAAAGCTTCAGGTTTTTGATGAAAACAATTAATGAACCAAGCTGTGGGGATAAAAATAATCTAAATAAAATATTACCTAATGTTATTGACATACATAAAAGACTTCCCTAAACATCAACTGTCATATAGTAAGTGAGAATTCTGATCCCTGCTGATATCATTGTGACTTCACGAAAATAGCTGATGTATTGAAAGAAGTCTTGAAATCTGTCATCTACAGATTTTTTATATGGCTAGTCCATGGAAACTAGTTTAATATTTACACAGCTAAAGCTTATCCAGCTGTATTTTCAAAAAGAAATAGGGATGTATGTGATTCCTTTTCTTTTGAATTATAACAGGTAAGAGCAAATGAACTCTGTTTTCTGTTCTTCTACAGAAGAATTTTTGGAATTTTCTTTTACTTCTGCCAACAATTTTATTAATTCTAGTCAAATATATCTTTGATTACTCTTTTTTGTTTTGTTTTTCCAGCTATTTTGGTCTTCATCACTGTATACATGCTGTGTACAACAATTTCTGAAATATAAAACAAAACAAAAATTTCCTAGAAGCATTTCTGTTTCCATTCTCCTTTCTTTCTTTACATCAGGCAAGTCACAACTTAATTACATTTTCTATCCTAACTATGTAGCATTATACTTCTTTAATCTTTTTTCTTCTTCTTCTTTAATCTTGAATACTTATTTTTGTGTTTAGTAAATCTAGGTTTTCCTTTCTTTTGCAATTACACAATGGATTAAATTCTGAATTGCACAGATGCTGAAGATTTCCAAATTAGCAGATAATTAAAAAGACAAAATTATAACTCATAATTTAACAGAAGGAGAAAATATACAGTTAGCTTCATCCATTCTTTTGGTATTATTAGTTTTCTATACCTGATCACTAATGATGGTAGTAACTACAGTCATATGTAATGATCACATCAAAAGTTTTATATTTGAATTTTTGTTGCTGTTGAAATTTCTAATTCTATTGTCCAGTGTGATGGGGCCTGGCAGAAACAGAGTCGAATAAGTAAGTGGGAATATCAGTTAAAACAGGAATATGTTCTGTTGTTGATAGAAAATGGCTCAAGAAAAAAAAAAAGGCTTGAGATATTGCCAGAAGGATTGAGAAATCAGAATTTTATGATGAATAAAGAAGAGAACAAGAGGAACAAAACCTATGGATGACAGCAAAGTCCAGGGAGAATACCAAATGTAATACAAAAGTGTAGTCCAGAATTACAAATGAGAATAGAGTGTGATGAGACATTGGTGAGAATCGAAGCTTGTGTGCTCTAAGTTCTGAGTGGTTTTATTGGTTCACCCTCCCAGGTACCTCTAATATTCTGGAAAAGTCTGAAAAAAGAGCTTGTAAATCCATTGCCTCATGATGTCTTTATTAGGAATTCAAAGGATTCAGCTGTATTGTTTTAGATCAGTATGTTTTTATCATGGAATTAATTCAGGATAAAGTTCCAGAATTACTTTTGACATTTTGAGATTATTTGGATACTAAAGCATACAAAATTTAAAAATAAATAAATAAATATGGATCACAAGTCCCACATGCCATCTTTTAAAACAACTGGATCTATTTTATTGATTCTCATCCAATCTACTCAACAAAGAGCCTATTTCAAACATTTTAATTTGTACCAACCTTTTATAAAATGAGTAAACAATAAAAATAATACCTGCCAAGGCAGGGTCCATTCAAAGAGACTAATTTGCAAATGTGATAACACCTATTTCACTATTCAGGATTTAAGGTTAAGCTGAAAAATGTATTCACCACTCGTTTTACTGGTCAACCTTATAAGATAGTGTCAACTGCTTTTGTGATTTTTCTTTCCTTACACATTAAAATTACTTTTTTCATGTCTTCTTATTAGTACAGAGTGAACAAAATATATTCACTTTACTGGCACAATAAAACATAAATACTAACTCAGATAAAATAATAGGGCTAATAAAATGTTTTACTTTTTTATATTACTAAATCATAATTACATTTGAAGACAGAACTGGGATAGACTTCAATAATGTATAAGCCCTTGTTGTCTATGTTGAGGTAGACTAATGCTTAGAGTGTCCAATAGATGATTATCTTTCTCTTTCTTAAAAAAAAAATTAAAGAGACATTTGAGTCTGTGGCTATGGGCTGCTTTGTAATCCTAAATATGGTGATTTATCTTCTTTCATAGACATAAATTACATAGTAAAATTGTAAAGAATAGACAGAAATATTTAATTGAGGATGTGTATCAAAGCACTTTGAAAATGTTACTTTCTAATACAATACAAATATGACTTTCATTTTAAGTATGATGTTGATTTTCAGAAATTTGTGGAAGACCTAGCATTTTGTAATGTGTGATGGTACATTTTCTTTGTCATGGCCAAGATACACGACAAACAAGGAACAATAGAGTAAAAAATAAATACATAAAACCAGGAATACCATCATGAAAAATGTCTACCATCAGAAGCAATAGACTTCAGAATGGAACTTCTGCATCAGTATATGATGACAGGGTTTATATTCCTTTCTTGACTTATCCTCCTAACCTTACACTATAAAATTAGATTCTTATAAAATCAGAGCTCTAAAACTCTTCATTTTCCACTGTTCTTCCTTTCTCAGTTTTAGTCTTTGCATCTAAAATGATCTGTGAAAGAATAAAGTCATACTTCAGCTGCTGCTGTGTTTAATCTATCAGCATTCAGACATCTCTCCAATGACATTATTCACAGAGTCAAGAAATAAATGCAACTTCAAAGTATGAAATCTGGTCTCTCTCTTTTTAAATATGATAACATTTTCAAAGGTGAAAGAGGTCTTCCATGAAACTAGCAACTGATTTCATGCTGTAAGTTCCTCATTTTATTTGAATTTGATATTAAATAGAGGGGTACACAACCATATCAAATATGACAGCCCTACTTTGTTAAAGTCAGACATATTAGAAAGCAAGGACCTATGCAATTATTAGTGATCAGAAGATGACAATGTGTCACAACATTTATTGAGCACCTATTTTTATTGGAAATTAGTGTCTAATATAATATCCATAATTTCTCAGTATGAATAAAATTGTAGTATATGAGAAAAAGACAGGTCATGGATATATATGGAAAACTTCCTACTTTAATTCATGGCAGTTTCTAGTCAAATGATTTTGGTGAATTACTTCATATATCTCTTTCTTTTTTCTGACTTTTAAGATGAGGGTATTAATCTACTTCACAGTCTATGAGCATTCAGGGAGTTATTTTATGATAATTTGCTGTAAACCATAAGATATTAACCAATTATAAATCATTTGTAGAGGTCCTATCATAAGATAGAAAAAATTACAGAATTTCAGAAAGCATGGCTATTCTTCAAAGTAAAGTTGATCAGATACCTCTTTACCTAGAATAAATCTTTCTGATAGAATCATGAATATTGGTAACCAGATTGCCCATGGCCCCACTTATTCATAGAGCAGAGGTTCCAAGCCAGGAAGACCACAGTACCACCCCCCTTGGTGCCCACTCATTGAGCAAGAGTGTCATTCCAGGAAAACAGCCTTAGTGTCCTGGCACAGGATACTGCCCAGGAAGAAAGCAGGCTATAGAGATACAAATTATTCAGCTTAACCTGAAGGGACTGCCTCAGTTTGAAACAGAGAATGGGGAACTATTCCTTAGGGTACTGTCCAAAAACAATGGAGATCTTGGTGAAGAACCATTAAGGCTGATAGCTCCATGATATAAACAACAGGCAGAAAAGTTAAAAGTTTAACAGAAATAACCAGGAAAAGAAATAGCCAAAAGAAACTGTACTGGGATCACAGTCCCCAGGGATCTAGAAGGCTGTGCAAATATCCTATGCTGCACTCACTCAGGAGTAATCAGAAAATGATATGGGGCAGACTTGAAAACACACAAACCCATCAGCACAGACAGGAAGCTTCATTGGTACAAAGGGCTTACGACATCTTCAAGCAGTGTCTGAACATTAAGTCACTCTGACCTAGGGCCAACTCCTTGGAAGGCAGGCTTAAAAATAAAATCATATATAGCCCCGGAAGTCTGGAAAATTATTTCAATGACCAAGGATGTACCCTTGAGATCTTAAAAGAGAATGTTCAAGATAAAAGTCCTTGGCTAGAGATGGGAGCAAAAAGAAAGAAAGAAAAGAAGAAAGAAAAAAAGAAAGAGAAAGAAAAGAAAGGAAAGGAAAGAAAGAAAGAAAGAAAGAAAGAAAGAAAGAAAGAAAGAAAGAAAGAAAGGAAAAGAAAGAAAGAGGAAGGAAGAAAGAAAGAAAGAAAAGTATGTGGATTATGATGACAGAATAAAAGATAATAAGAAGGGATGAGGGGGAATTTGATAGGGGACATCAGAGACTGCAACTCTTTGATGGAAGTTGCCTTCATAGAATTAATTTGATCAAGGCACTTAAGAAACAAATGACAAAACGAACAAGAAAAACAACAATCCCTGAGCAAGATCAGGGACGAGAATTACCATATGATCCAGAAATTCAACTAAATGTATACCCCATAAAATGAAAAGACACACCCATCCAAAAACTTACACACAAATGGTTCAGAGCAGTATCATTCATATTAGCTAAAAATAGAAACAATTTAAATGTTCATCTGCTGATAAATTAATAAATAAGAGGTAAGTCAAATGTGGTATATCCATACAATGAAATATTATTCAGCAATAGAAAAAGAAATAAAGGAATAAAACATGCTTCAACATGGATGCAACTTAAAGCCTGGTAACTCTATTATTTAAATTCTTAAGAAACTGCCAAATTGTGGTATTGGGTTTATTCAGTGGAGCAAAAATATTCAAATTAGATTGTGGTGATGGCCTCACAACTCTACAAACATACTAAAAAGCACAAATTTGTACACTTTAAATGGTGAATTATATCTTAGCAATACTGTTTTTAAAAACATGAGCATGTGGTAAAATTAATGCCAAAATTTGCCAGGAGTTAACACAGAATATTGGATCAACAGAATTAGATTTAAAATGTCTTGGGGCACCTGGGTGGCTCAATCAGTTAAGCAGCTGCCTTCAGCTCAGGTCATGATTCCAGGGTCCTGGGATCGAGCCCCATATCCAGCTCCCCGCTGAGCGGGGAATCTGCTTCTCCCTCTGCTTGCACTCCCCCTGCTTGTGCTCTCTATCTCTCTTTCAAATAAATAAATAAAATCTTAAAATAAATACATAAATAAAATGTCTTCATAAGTAAAGCTGGAGTAGACATATTTTGCCATTTCTGTCCTGTCATGTTTCATTCCTTAAAACACCTCTCCAGCTAAAACTCATGCCAAAGTGCTGTAGCGGTATTTTTACTTAGTGACTCTGTCCCTAGGTGCCATTGATTTGGCCAGGGACTAACTCCTAATCTACTAGACAGTCCATCAGCGGACAGGCAGGCAGATTACTTTTCTTGAAAATTTCAACGGAGAGACACATAATTTCCAATAAGTTACAGGTATTTAAACAGTAAGTTCATGTTGAAATGAAGCTAGAAAAGCCATTTTAAAGACATTTTAAAGCTTAATATTTATACCTAGCTATCACAAAGAAAACTGTTGCTCAAAAGAAGCACACATATAGAGTAGACATGCAGAACTAAGTAGAGATGACAAACTGAGGGTTGGGGTGGGACAGAGAATGACAGAGAAAGAAGAAATGAATCATTGCTTATGTTACTGGGGACTTCCTACTTCAACTTCTATTCACATTGCTTCAAGTCTGCTTTTTTTTTTTTTAATTGAAAGGCCCCACACATTCCATTAAATTTGACACAGCTTTGGGAAGTACTGGTTCTTACCAACAACGGAATTCTATAAGTAAATCAAAATTGATGGCAAAACCTAGTTTATAGGTAAAAGACTATCAGAAATGAAGATGTGACTGTGGAGATGCTGTTGGCTGGACTTAGTGCATGGTCTAGAAGTGAAAGTAAACAGTCTGATATGATGTGCCAATAAAGGCACTTAAACCTGGGGAGGTTGAGGTACCCAGGCCTGTAATGATGACAGACCCTGGAGGACTTTCTTACCAAAAGCAGAATATATAAACTATAGTAGTACTAGTGGGCTTAGAGAAATTACAGAAAGAAAAAGGTAAACTCAGGGGCAAGATGTATGGGCAGGAAATATAAAATGAAAAGCAATTATATAATTCACTTAAGGAAGTTTTTTTCTGTAATAGTCATAGCTTTATGAGGAGGAAACCAAGCTAGAAAATAACATCTCATCAAGATATACAATCTAGAACTACAAACAGGTGTTGAACCTCATGTTACACAGTAGCAGGTATACTGCTAATAAAAAACTTGGCCCTTAATAATTTCTAAATAATGAGAGCTTCGACAATTTAAAGTATTGTGTCTGTAACTGAAAACAGAGGTGATATATATTCACAATTTAGGCTTTGAAAATATTTGTCAGTAAAGTGAATTTCATCTAGAAATGTAAGGGCACAGTCATAATGTTAGAACTTGCTAAGGGATAGATGTAACTGTTTTGAATTAAGAATATGTTGTTTCAGTATTCAATGACAAGTTTTATTTTCTGTGTATTTATTTGTCATGAGGACTAGTGACACATAACAAAGCAGAGCTCTGACCTTAATTTTGATCTTCATCAAAGGTCCACTATTTGAGGGTTTTGGCACTTAAATCTTCAACATTTTAGATAAAGGCAAAGGCAAACTTACCTTCAAAGTCTCTAAGAGGGCATAGTCCTTAGAATCTTAAGAGTAGAATGTATAGCCTGCTTATCAGTGTTTACAAAGATTTTCTTTTTGTACTAAGATGTAAGAGAGAGCCAGAAAAATGTTAATAAGTAATAACAAAATACCATTTTAAAAATGGGAAATGAGCTTTGAATGGTAATTTAGAATCTGTGCAATGTCAAAGAAATCCCCAAGAGTAATAGATGAAAATAAACAAGCACTTTTGTAACATAAAAATTTCTCATAAGATGCTATCATTAGACAGGTTATTACCAGCATTTTTCCCTTTCTCTTCATATTCAATAAAAACTTAACATTCACTGGGTTAATGTTTTACACAATAAACTATAAAATAAGAATTTATAATAATAGCAGAAGCTACATAAAATTTGTTTGTGATGCTGTATATATAATATAGGCTCTGGAGACTTATAAACTGGTCTCTTCAGAATTCTTTGTGAAAAAGAGCAATGTTAGATTTGAAGCACATAAAACACTGCATGCACAGGATTGGGACTTTTTTTTAGCACATTTTGCCTCGAGTGGTGACAGTTTTTAATTAGCTTTGAAGCTATTTAGCTTTTTAACATATGAGAAAACTTTACAGTCAAATTAATAATTCAAAATTCAAACTAAAAAGTAAATTTTGGCTGAAACATTGTCTTCTTAATTAATTTGTGTACACACACATACACTTTTCAAGTCTCATATTTTAATGAGTAAATCCTTCTAAACTGGCATGTGGCTTCACTGGTTCATGAACACTTTGAAATTACATACAAAATTATGTGTGCATATATATATTTGTCTTCAACTGTGATGTGTTTTTATTATTCTCAAAATAGTCCTTAAGTAAAGAAAGTGGAGAGAATCAGTACTCTAAGTGTTGCTAACAATGTGGTTAAAAGGTATAATTTGAAAAAAACACTTTTTTAAATTTATCAATGTTGTAAAAAAAAAAAAAAAACACACACACAACCAAAAACAGAGAAACAGGTTCCCTATTTTCTGTTAAATGCCACATGTTCCAAATGTTAAATCTATGAATGCAATTTATCATTGATGCTTTGACATTGTCATACTGGTGATGGCCTTTAAAAATACTTTGCTTAACTAAATTCATCCTGTTAGAGAATGCTTAGTCAAATTATAATCTCCTTGTCCACTGAGAGGAGACGTCATAAATCATCTCTAGTAAAACAAACATTTCTCAGCAACCTTTCCATTTTAATTAATAATGAAGAAGATATTTCTGCTCAGAGGATAACATGATAACTTTGTCTCTAGAGACCATGAAAATCTTTTTTAACAAGACTCTTTTGAAAGAAACCCATCCATCTGTCCATCCATTCATTGACCCACTCAACTTTTATTTTACTCATATATATCATGTTCCAGTCTCTATAATTATTTAAAAATAATTTTGAGTTCTTGTAATGTGACAGCATTGGGGATTGAATGGTAAAACAAAACAAAACAAAACAAAAACAAAACATTATTCTTTTCCATCTAAAATTTATATTCTAATGAAAGCAATAAATGCTTATCCAATAGTTAAACAAATATATAATTACAAATTGTCATAACACCCTTGAAGAAAATACAGGATGCTCTAGGAGTGTAAAAGAGGAAGACTTGACTTATCTAGAGGCAGATTTTATAACAGAATTTATAACTGATTTTATCAAATAAAGAAGAATCCACTGACAACATTTACCCAAAAGAGTTACATAATAAAAAAAATTCAGTGCTAAACAATATAGTTTCTTTTTGTGTACTTTCTCTATTTTCTGCAACCTTATTTGTTTTATACTTGGTTGTTCTGGGCAATAATGATAAGATTCATTTTTATTGAACTGGCTTAGGAAACCTGTAACTTCTGAGCTAATCACTGTGGCCAGGAGAATTAAATGTGCTATTTGGAAATGGTGAATGAAGACAAGAAGTTTTCAAAGTTAGAAGGCTGTAGTCAGAGGGATATGCCTTTGATGTTAGGATATGTGCATATGACTTTTTGTATGTAAATGCACATATACACACAGGTAATAGCCAAAATATTTAACAGCTGGAGCCACAGGATCTTGAAGGCCACCTGCAGTGCAGACATCTATACTTTAGTTGTTGGACTGAAGTGACCTTGAGGGCAGAGGACAAAGCAACTCCTCACTAATACATGAGGAAATATTTAAATATTTTAATAGTAAATCCACAAGATTTTAGCAACAGCAAAACTGTACCTGTACACACTTATAAAATTTCTATATAATCAGAACTATTTTGATCATGATCATTCTTAAAAATAACACTTTAAAACAGGTCTTTGAGTTTTACCTATGATATTTCTGAAGGTGTTAATAACACCTACAATGCCATAACAATATATTTTGTAAAAATTTATCATTATTCCAAATATATTTGTAATCCCAAATATATAATCAGTAAATACTCAGGTCTTTAGGCATGGTCATATTTTACTGCTTTCATCATTTTCATTTAGCAACTTCAAACCATTTTTTATAGGTACTAGTGCTTTAGGCACCAAGTGTTGGTCATAACATTTTCTAGTTCAAATGTATCCATTATTCTATGTAAATTCAATATCCACAAGACCATTCTTTCATTATAGCAATTTGATTCCTTAATTCTAATTGCCTTTTCTTTCATTCAACTTAAGCCACCTACATATCTACGCATATAGTTGTAGTATCTCAGATACTATTCAATCTCTAAAGTATTGATGAAATCATATTTTTACCAAATATCTATTTAATCCTTTCATTTAATTACTTCCACTAAACCTCTTCTATACCTTTATTTATCTCCTGGTTTCTATCTGTCTCATTCTGATTTTCTGTTCTTAATTGCCCTAGGCTTCTCATTTCATAATTTCGAGGACTCTCAGCTGATCATTCGTTTCCCATCCTCTACCCTCTGTCCTGTGCCTCACCTGCCTATAAAACTCCAACTCTATACTTGCCCAATCTTATACTTGTATACTGGTTCCTTCATGAAAATAAAGCAAAAAAAAAAAAAAAAGCCATACTTGAAGGTCATGGTCTCTAAACTCTTCACAATCTTTGCCTTCCTTGCAAATTTTGTAGTCAATATTTTGGTTCTTGAAAAAAAGAACTATTTTCCTTAATATTTATTTAAATCCACTCATAAAATATAATAGATAATTTTATAGTGATATAACAACTGGAAAAATAAGGACTACTTTTCTCCACATAGCTTAAAAATTGAACATTACTGATATAATGTTATATTATATACTGATATAATATATATATTACTGATAGATAGGTCCTTGCATATACCTTCTCAATCTTATTTCCTTCTCTTCCCTAGAAGTGGACAGTATTCCAAGTTTTGCATTAATGTTAACTTGTTTTTATTTTTAGTTTTGCCACACATCTATGTATTACTGGATTGCATATTTTTAAAAATTTAATATAAATGAAATAATTACATACATTTTCATACATTTTCTTTTGTCTCAATATTCTCAATTACATTATGTTTTAAGATTTTTCTACATATCAGGAACTGTGAAAGGTCTGAAATTTTTAGCCTACTTGCTAACTGACAAGCTAGTCTGCTACAAGTTCAAAGATCTGGCAGAACACAGATGACTCCTCAGTAGAGACAAAGGAATTGATTACTTCCAGCATAACAAGCAGCATGACCTTCATGCTCTCATGGGTGCATCTTGCCCCGACAAGGCCCACAGGGGTGATGCAGTGTCAAGGTAAAGTGGTTGCTGCATACACAGTAAGTCTGTGTCATAGTCAAGGAACCCAGAGCTTAAGAATCCATAATCTTTTAAAAGAGGCTTCAGGCAAACCTGTTTAAATTTTGCCCCAAATGGAGACATTATCTTTTTGATTTAGACAGTAAACAAATATGCCCCCTGCCTGAAAGACACTCTAATTCCAAGGCTGTTTGCTCTGTAAACATCCTTGAAATGATAGTTATACAAGATGTGTAGAAACCACATGGAGAATTGTCTCCCAAACCTAGATTCATATATGTAGGTGCCATTCACTTATTTGTATGATATGGTAGTCCTTTGCATAAATAGACCATATTTATTTATTAACTGAGTTGCTTTCAGATTGTTAATATCATAAAAATACCAATAAATTTACTGAATGGAAGAGTATGCTCATCTTCAAATTTAAGAGATGATACCAAATTAATTTCAAATTGGTTGAACCAACTTACATAATCAACAAGCAGTGTAGAAGATTCCCACTAATCCATATCCTCTCTTGGTGTTAGGTTTATAAATTTTTGCAAAATGATGGTGGTGCAAGATTTCATTTTGACTTAGACTTGCATATCAATTATAATCTGTGAAATTTTTTTTTAAATGTTGATTGGATTAACTTTAAGGAAATGTCCATGTGTACATATTTATGTTAATTTGTACATACGGCCATATCTGTATCTAACCACATGATCATTTTTTGCTTATAGGTGTCACAAGTTTCCTTCCCAAGAGGTTATTAAATTTAGCATGGTATAATTACAAATTTAACATTTTTAAGGTATTTTTTGTAACACAAGGTTTTAAAAATATTATTTTATTTTTTTCCTATAAAAGTTTGGCCTTTTAGTTTTAAACTTTCAAGCTACCTAGAACTGATTGTGAACAGAGGATCCAATTTTATAATTTTTCCATACAGATATTAATTATTCCTAGCACATAATTACAGTATCTTTTTCCTACTGATTTTCATCGCTTCTTCAACATATATAAATTTTTCATGTACATGTGGACCAATTTCTGAGTCTTCCATTCTGTACCATTGATCAATGAGTCTATCTCCTTTTTTATTATTGTAGATTATTATACAACTATAGATAACATAGATTTATTACTATAGTTTAAAATGGATTATAATTTTTACTATAGGTATCATAATTATAACACATAATATAGATTACATTATCTTAATAGCAGTGTGCAGCCACTAATGTCTTGGTCCAATTTTTGTTTTGAATATTCTTTTTTTATTTTTAGGTCTGGCTTCCTTCCTACTATTTGCCCCTGTGTCTACATAGCTTAATGATCAGCCAATGATTAGGCAGAAGTTATGCTCAAACTGCAAAAGCCAGCATCTTCTGCTAATGGATCTGTGCCAGGGTAAGAAAGCACATTCAAAATTTAGGGTTGGTCAGGGCTACGCCCTCTCTGATCTCTCCTCTGCATGTACACAGCCTAAGCTAGGAATATGCTTGTTTCAACCATGATCATAATCTCGGTAGACCCAAACCCTTAGCCCTCCCTTACCTGTTTCTGAAATATTTTTCACTTTGATAGACAATGACAAAAGGCATAAGTTTTGCCCAGTACCCTAAAGAGAAAGCCGCCTTCAAAGACAGCAGAAAAGATTATGGCCCTCACAACCTGCCTTAATTTAGGAAAATCTTCCATTTAATTTAACCGGGGTGCACAATTCAAGGGTGGGTAGTGTAGGAGAGAGGAAGAAACTCCAGACCAGCATATCACAGATTGCCATTTTTTTTACTGGAAGTGCAATTTCTCAAATGTAAATTCTTCTTAGGTTGTATCTTTGGTCATTTTCAAGAGTGCTATTTTATATTTATTTATTTATTTATTTATTTATTTATTTATTAAGATTTTATTTATTTATTTGACAGAGAGAGACACAGCGAGAGAGGGAACACAAGCAGGGGGAGTAGGAGAGGGAGAAGCAGGCCTCCCGCCAAGCAGGGAGCCCAGGACACCGGGATCATGACCTGAGCCAAAGGCAGATGCTTAATGACGGAGCCACCCAGGCGCCCCTTTATTTATTTATTTTTAATTTATTTTAATCTTTAATTGTGGTGGTGGGGTTGCACTTTTGTTCAACTTGATAACTGCCTTATGGGCAAAAATTTTGCTTCCACCCTGCCCCTCCCCTTGATATTTGCTTTATGCTGTTAGGAAGAAAAAAATCTGAATCTAACCAGAAATACTTTTTAAATGTAGATTTTTAATATCATTTCATTTTTTTAAAGTACTGCCAATATGACAAATGTCATGTTAAGTCCTTTATTTATTTGGAAATAGTTTTAATTATAAAAGTAGTGACAATTTTCATTCTATTGCAGGAAATTTTACCATCACAGGTAAGCTTTCTCTATAGCCAGAACACCTCCTAGAGATATTTATATTCATGTATTTTCTGTAAAATGTACCATTCATTTGAAACATATCATTGCCTTAAATGGAGATATTTTCTGAAATTGTTCAACTTTCTAGGACAAACTTATAGAAGTAGACTTTTCTATTAGTCCTTTGATTATCATTTATTTTAATCTTTGATGAAGAAATTTTCATTTGCATCATTCTCTTTTTTCCTAGTCTTGAATCAAGATCTATCCAGGTGTGTAGTCTTCCAACTACCATTGTTCATGATTAATTTTATCTCCTTTATCTTTCATTTATATCTTCAACAATTCTGTCATAGAACATGGGATGCATTGATGGGCATAGTTCCCAAATGCATTTTCTACCCCCATAAGGTTTCACATTTTGAAGCTCTGTTGACCTGTGTAATATTGTTACTCTTTTGTTCACTAATTGTAAGGACAAGGATGCCTGTCCTGGAAAAATCAGTGTCTCTCTCTTTAGTTCTTATTACTTTAACAAATGAAGCTGAGATAAAAATCATTCTGTTATATGTAAGGTAGGATAAGATAGTGATTATGAGATTTTGTATTCAGGCCGACTTAAGCCCAAATCCGAATCTTCTATCTGCTCTTTGATATTCTGAAAATTGTAACCTCCACAAAGTTTAATTTCTTTGTAAAATTGGGCTAATACTTTCTACAGGGCTTACTATAAGATTTCAGTGAAATAATGCATAGCATAGTTTAAAGCTCAAATTAGATATTCAACACAGTTAGCTTTTATTGTTTGCATAAAGAACTCTTTTCCTGAAGGAACTATCTATCCCAGGACACACTGTGTTATTGCCAGTCCATCTCACCCTCTCATCTGCTACATAAGGAATTGGAGCCATTGAATGTGGACCACTACTTGAGCGATTCACAATGATTTTCACATGGTAAAAAGAATCCAGCAGAATTTAAATCAACACAGTCCCTGGGACAGCTGGGTGGCTCAGTCACTAAAGCGTCTACCTTTGGTTCGGGTCATGATCCCAGGGTCCTGAGATCGAGTCCTGCATCGGACTCCCTGCTCAGTGGGGAGCCTGCTTCTCCCTGTGCCTCTGCCACTCCCCCTGCTTGTGCACTCTCTCTCTCTCTGACAAATAAATAAATAAAATCTTTAAAAAAATTAATATACTCCCTACATCCATGTTTTAGGTATAGTATGGCTTGGCAAGAGCCAACTCTTAATTATTTCCTAGATGGCTGTGTAGTCAGTTCTGCTTCAGGCTAAAGTCTCATCAACACTACAACATGTGGAAATATTCCACTTGGAATTATAATTCTTTGTTGGGAGTGCTGTTGTAAATATTGATCTTATTTTGTATCAGTGACCATATAAGCGGGATAATAGAAAGGGAATATAAGATTCACAAAATGTTACATTAGCCAAACTACACATCTTGGACGTTCAGAATTTTTTTCTAAAACTTTTGTAGAAGGATACTGGAAGAGAAGTAGTCTGCCTTAGAAACAGAAGCTATAAATGCAACATAAACCAGAGCCGCTTATCTGCATCTTCTCTGCTTGTAAGAGAGATGAAACCTCACACAGTGTTGTAATATGGAATGAAAGCATACTAAAAATGTCTTTATATCCTTGATTCACCAATACCTGAAGTTGGTATCCACCTTCATTTTTCAATTACATAAATCCATTGATTCTTATTTGTGTTTTTGTGATTTGCATTTTACTTAATCTAGTTTTAAATAAAAGATTACTAAGGTCAAAAAATAAGCATAGTATGATGTCAATCTTGTATTTGTTGAGGCCGGACTTGTGACCCAGTATGTGATATACTTGGAGAATGTTCCATGTGCACTTGAAAAGAATGTGTATTCTGCTGCTTTAGGATGAAATGTTCTGAATATATCTGTGAAGTCCATTTGGTCCAGTGTGTCATTCAAAGCCATTGTTTCCTTGTTGATCTTCTGCTTAGATGATCTGTCCATTGCTGTCAGTGGGGTATTAAAGACCCCTATTATTATTGTATTAGTATCAGTGAATTTCTTTAGGTTTGTCATTGATTTATATATTTTGGTGCTACCAAGGTGGGGGCATAAATGTTTACAATTGTTAGATCTTCTTGTTGGATAGACCCCTTTGTTATGATATAGTGCCCTTCATTTCTTGTTAGAGTCTTAGCTTTAAAATCTAGTTTGTCTGATATAACTATGGCTAGTCCAGCTTTCTTTTGATGTTCATTAGCATAATATTTGGTTCTCTATCCCCTGACTTTCAATCTGGAGGTGTCTCTAAGGTCTAAAATGAGTCTCTTGTAAACAGCATATAGACGGGTCTTGTTATTTTATCCATTCTGACACCCTATGTCTTTTGATTGGAGCATTCAGTCCACTTAAATTCAGAGTGAATATTGATAGATACGAATTTAGTGTCATTGTATTACCTGTTAAGTTGTTGTTTCTGGAGATTTTCTCTGTTCCTTTCTAGTCTTTGTTACTGTTGGTCTTTTCCACTCAAAGAGTTCCCTTTAATATTTCTTGCAGGGCTGATTTAGTGCTCATGGACTCCTTTAGTTTTTGTTTGTTGGGAGAACTCTTTATATCTCCTTCTATGCTGAAAGACAGCCTTGCTTGATACAATATTCTTGACTGCACATTTTTCCCATTCAACACGTTAAAGAATACCCTACTAAAGAATGAATGGAACCCTGAATGTAAATGGGCTAAATGCCCCAATCAAAAGACACAGGCTTTCATATTGGATTAAAAAACAAGACCCATCAATATACTGCCTGCAAGAGACTCATTTTAGACCCAAAACAACCCCAGATTGAAAGTGAGGGGATGGAAAACCATTTACCATGCTAATGGACACCAAAAGAAAGCTGGGGTGGCAATCCTTATATCAGACAAATTAGATTTTAAAACAAAGACTGTAATAAGAGATGAGGAAGGACACTATATCTTACTTAAAGGGTCTATCCAACAGGAAGATCTAACAATTGTAAATATCTATGCCCCTAACATAGGAGCAGCTAATTATATAAGGCAATTAATAACAAAAGTAAAGAAACACATTGACAACAATACAATAATAGTGGGGGACTTTAACACCCCCCTCACTGAAATGGACAGATCATCTAAGCAAAAGATCAACAAGGAAATAAAGACTTTAAATGACACACTGGGCCAAATGGACTTCACAGACATATTCAGAACATTCCATCCCAAAGCAACGAATACACATTCTTCTCTAGTGCCCATGGAACATTCTCCAGAAGAGATCACATCCTAGGGCACAAATCAGGTCTCAACCGGTACCAAAAGATTGGGATTTTTCCGTGCATATTTTCAGACCACAATGCTTTGAAACTAGAACTCAATCACAAGAGGAAAGTCGGAAAGAACTCAAATACATGGAGGCTAAAGAGCATCGTACTAAAGAATGAATGGGTCAACCAGGAAATTAAATAAGAATTAAAAAAAATTCATGGAAACCAATGAAAATGAAAACACAACTGTTCAAAATCTTTGGGATACAGCAAAGGCAGGCCTGAGAGGAAAGTATATAGCAATACAAGACTTTCTCAAGAAACAACAAAGGTCTCAAATACACAACCTAACCCTACACCTAAAGGAGCTAGAGAAAAAACAGCAAATAAAGCCTAAACCCAGCAGGAGAAGAGAAATAATAAAGATCAGAGCAGAAATCAATGAACTAGAAACCAAAAGAACAGTAGAAGAGATCAACAAAACTAGGAGCTGGTTCTTTGAAAGAATTAACAAGATTGATAAACCCCTGGCCAGACTGATCAAAAAGAAAAGAGAAATGACCCAAATCAACAAAATCATGAATGAAAGAGGAGAGATCACAACCAACACCAAAGAAATACAAACAATTATAAGAACATACTATGAGCAACTCTATGCCAGCAAATTAGATAACCTGGAAGAAATGGGTGTATTCCTAGAGATGTATCAACTACCAAAATTGAACCAGGAAGAAATAGAAAACCTGAACAGACCTATAACCACTAAGGAAATTGAAGCAGTCATCAAAAATCTCCCAACAAACAAAAGCCCAGGGCCAGATGGCTTCCCAAGGGAATTCTACCAAACATTTAAAGAAGAATTAATACCTATTCTCCTGAAACTGTTCCAAAAAATAGAAATGGAAGGAACACTTCCAAACTCATTTTATGAGGCCACAATTACTTTGATCCCAAAACCAGACAAAGACCCCAACAAAAAGGAGAATTACAGACCCATATCCTTGATGAACATGGATGCAAAAATTCTCACCAAAATACTAGCCAACAGGATCCAACAGTACATTAAAAGGATTATTCCCCATGACCAAGTGGGATTTATCCCTGGGCTGCAAGGTTGGTTCAACATCCGCAAATCAATCAACGTGATACCATACATTAACAAAAGAAAGAACAAGAATCATAGAATCCTCTCAATAGATGCAGAAAAAGCATTTGACAAAGTACAGCATCCTTCCTTGATCAAAACTCTTCAGAGTATAGGGATAGAGGGGACATACCTCAATATCATAAAAGCCATCAGTGAAAAACCTACAGCGAATATCATTCTCAATGGGGAAAGGCTGAGAGCTTTTCCCCTAAGGTCAAGAACGCGGCAGGGATGTCCACTATCACCACTGTTATTCAACATAGTATTAGAAGTCCTAGCCACAGCAATCAGACAACAAAAAGAAATCAAAGGCATCCAAATCGGCAAAGAGGAAGTCAAACTCTCACTCTTTGCAGATGATATGATACTGTATGTGGAAAACCCAAAAGACTCCACCCCAAAACTGCTAGAACTCATCCAGGAATTCAGTAAAGTAGCAGGATATAAAATCAATGCACAGAAATCAGTGGCATTCCTATACACCAACAACAAGACAGAAGAGAGACAAATCAAGGAGTCGAACCTATTTACAATTGCACCCAAAACCATAAGATACCTAGGAATAAATCTAACGAAAGAGGCAAAGGATCTGTACTCAGAAAACTATAAAATACTCATGAAAGAAATTGAAGAAGACACAAAGAAATGGAAAAACGTTCCATGCTCATGGATTGGGAGAACAAACATTGTGAAGATGTCAATCCTACCTAGAGCAATCTACACATTCAATGCAATCCCCATCAAAATACCATCCACTTTTTTTGAAGAAATGGAACAAATAATCCTAAAATTTGTATGAAACCAGAAGAGACCCCGAATAGCAAGAGGAATATTGAAAAAGAAAAGCAAAGCTGGCGGCATCACAATTCCGGACTTCCAGCTCTATTACAAAGCTGTCATCATCAAGACAGTATGGTACTGGCACACACACAGGCACATAGATCAATGGAACAGAATAGAGAGCTCAGAAATGGACCCTCAACTCTATGGTCAACTTATCTTTGACAAAGCAGGAAAGAATGTCCAATGGAAAAAAGACAGTCTCTTCAACAAATGATGTTGGGAAAATTGGACAGCCACATGCAGAAGAATGAAACTGGACCATTTCCTTACACCACACACAAAAATAGACTCCAAATGGCTGAAAGACCTAAACATGAGACAGGAGTCCATCAAAATCCTAAAGGAGAACACAGGCAGCAACCTCTTCAACCTCAGCCTCAGCAACTTCTTCCTAGAAACATCGCCACAGGCAAGGGAAGGAAGGGCAAAAATGAACTATTGGGATTTCATCAAGATAAAAAGCTTTTGCACAGCAAAGGAAACAGTCCACAAAACCAAAAGACAACCGACAGAATGGGAGAAGATATTTGCAAATGACATATCAGATAAAGGGCTAGTATCCAAAATCTATAAAGAACTTATCAAACTCAACACCCAAAGAACAAATGATCCAATCAAGAAATGGGCAGAAGACAAGAACAGACATTTTTCCAAAGAAGACATCCAAATGGCCAACAGACACATGAAAAAGTGCTCAACATCGCTCGGCATCAGGGAAATCCAAATCAAAACCTCAATGAGATACCATCACACCAGTCAGAATGGCTAAAATTAATAAGTCAGGAAACGACAGATGTTGGCGGGGATGCGGAGAAAGGGGAACCCTCCTACACTCTTGGTGGGAATGCAATCTGGTGCAACCCCTCTGGAAAACAGTATGGAGTTTCCTCAAACAGTTGAAAATAGAGCTACCATACGATCCAGCAATTGCACTACTGGGTATTTACCCCAAAGATACAAATGTAGGGATCCGAAGGGGTACGTGCACCCCAATGTTTATAGCAGCAATGTCCACAATAGCCAAACTGTGGAAAGAGCCAAGATGTCCATCGACAGATGAATGGATATAGAAGATGTGGTATATATACACCATGGAATATTATGCAGCCATCAAAAGGAATGAGATCTTGTCATTTGCAACGATGTGGATGGAACTGGAGGGTGTTATGCTGAGTGAAATAAGTCAATCAGAGAAAGACATGTATCATATGACCTCACTGATATGAGGAATTCTTAATCTCAGGAAAAAACCTGAGGGTTGCTGGAGTGGTGGGGGGTGGGAGGGATTGGGTGGCTGGGTGATAGACATTGGGGAGGGTATGTGCTATGGTGAGCGCCGTGAATTGTACAAGACTGATGAATCACAGATCTGCATTTCTGAAACAAATAATGCAATATATGTTAAGAAAAAAAAAAGAAGAAGAAGATAGCAGGAGGGGAAGAATGAAGGGGAGTAAGTCGGAGGGGGAGACGAACCATGAGAGACGATGGACTCTGAAAAACAAACTGAGGGTTCTGGAGGGGAGGAGGGTGGGGGAATGGGTTAGCCTTGTGACGGGTATTAAAGAGGGCACATTCTGCGTGGAGCACTGTGTGTTATGCACAAACAATGAATCATGGAACACTACATCAAAAACTAATGATGTAATGTATGGTGATTAACATAACAATAACAAAAATTATAAAAAAAGAATGAATGGATTAACCAGGAAATTAAAGGAGAAATAAAAAAAAAAATACCTGTAAACAAATGAAAATGAAAACATGATGATCCAAAACCTCTGAGATGCAGCAACAGTGGTCATAAGAGGGAAGTATATAGCAATACAGGCCTACTTCAAGAAGCAAAAAAAATCTCAAATCTCACAACCTTATGCCTAAAGGAGCTAGAAAAACATCAGTAAATGAAACCTAAAACCAAGAGAAGAAGGGAAATAATATATATTAGAGCAGAAATAAATGATACAGAAACAACAGCAACAACAAAACAGATCAATGAAACTAGGAGCTGATTCTTTAAAAAAAATTAATAAAATTGATAAATCCTTAGCCATACTTATTAAAAAGAAAAGAGAAAGGACCCACTTAAATAAAGTCACAAATTAAAGAGGCGAGATCACAGCTAACACCATGGAAATACAAGCAATTATAAGAGAATATTATAAAATATTATATGCCAACAAATTGGGCAACCTGAAAAAAAAAAACAGATAAATTCCTAGAAACATATAAACTACCAAACTGAAACAGGAAGAAATAGAAAATTTGAACAGACCCATAACCAACAAAAAAACTGAATCAATTATACAAAACCCCCAACAAACAAAAGTCCAGGGCCAGATGGCTTCCCAGGGGAAGTCTACCAAGAATTTAAAAAATTAATAGCTAGCTATTCTTCTCAAACTGTTACAAAAAATAGAAATGGAAGGAAAACTTCCAAACTCATTCTACAAGGCCATCATTACCTTGATTCCAAAACCAAACAAAGACTTCACTAAAAAGGTGAATTAGAGGCCAATATCCCTGATGAACATGGATGCAAAATTTCTCAACAAGATACTAGCAAATCGAATCCAATAGTATATTAAAAGAGTCATTCACCAAGATCAAGTGGGATTTATTCCTGGGATGCAAGTGTGGTTTAATATATACAAATCAATCAACATGATACACCACATTAAAAAGAAAGGATTAGAACCATATGATCCCCTCAATAGGTACAGAAAAAGTATCGACAAAGTACAGCATCCATTCTTGATAAAAATCCTCAGCAAATTATGGATAGAGGGAACATGCCCCAACATCATAAAGGCCATATCTGAAAGACCCACAGCTGATATCATAGTCACTGGGGAAATACGGAGAGTTTTTCCTCTAAGGTCAGGAACAACACAGGGATATCCACTCTCACCACTGTTATTTAACACAGTACTGGAAGTACTAGCCTCAGCAATCAGACAACAAAAAGAAATAAAAGGCATCCAAATGGGCAAGGAAGAAGTCAAATGTTCACTCTTAGCAGACAACATGATACTCTATGCAGAAAACCTGAAAGACTCCACCAAAAGATTGCTAGAACTGATACTCGAATTCAGTAAAGTGGCAGGATATAAAATCAACATACAGAAATCTGTTATATTTCTATAGACCAACAATGAAGGAGCAGAAAGAGAAATCAAGGAACCCATCCCATTTACAATTCCACCCAAAACCGTAAGATACCTAGGAATAAATCGAACCAAAGATGTAACAGATTGTACTCTAAAACTATAGAACAGTTATAAAAGAAATTGAAGATGACACAAAGAAATGGAAAAAACATTCCATGCTCATGGATTGGAAGAACAAAAATTGTTAAAATGTCTATACTACACAAAGCAATCTAGACATATAATGCAATCCCTATCTAAATACCACCAGCATTTTTCACAGAGCTAGAACAAACAATCGTAATATTTGTATGGAACCACAAAAGCCCCTGGATAGCCAAAGCAATCGTGAAAAAGAAAAGCAAAGCTTGAGGCATCACAATTCTGGACTTCAAACTGTATTACAAAGCTGTGGTCATCAAGACAATATGCTGCTGGCACAAAAACAGACACATAGATCAATGGAACAGAATAGAAAGCCCAGAAATAGACCCACAACTATATGGTCAACTAATCATCAACAAAGCAGGAAGAATATCCAATATAAAAAAGTCTCTTCAACAAATGGTGCTGGAAAAACTGGACGGCAACTTGCAGAAGAATGAAACTGGACCACTTTCTTACACCATACACACAAATAATTTCAAAATGGATTAAAGACCTCAATATGAGACAGGAAACCGTCAAAATCCTAGAGGAGAACATAGGCAGCAACCTCTTTGACATCAGTTGTAGCAACTTCTTACTAGAAACATCGCCAAAGGCAAGGGAAGCAAGGGCAAAAAAGAACTATTGGGACTTCATCAAAATAAAAAGCTTCTGCACAGTGAAGAAAACAATCAGCAAAACTTAGAAGCAACTTATGGAATGGGAGAAGATATTTGCAAATGACATAGCTGATAAAAGGTTAGGATCCAAAATCTACAAAGAATTTATCCAATTCAACACCCAAAAAACAAAATTCCAATTAAGAAATGGGCAAAAGACATGAATTGACATGTTCCATAGAAGACATACAGATGACTAACAGACACATGAAAAGATACTCAACATTACTCATCATTAGAGAAAAATAAATCAAAACCACAATGAGATATGACCTCACACCTGTCAGAATAGCTAAAATTAACAACACAGAAAACAACAGATGTTGGCTAGGATGTGGAGATGGGGGAACACTCTTATACTGTTGGTGGGAATACAAATTGGTGTAGCACTGTGGAAAACAGTATGGAGGTTCTCAAAAAGTTAAAAATAGATCTACCCTGCACTCCAGCATTGTACTACTAGGTATTTTCCCCAAAGATACAAAAATACCAATTCAAAGGGGCACATGCACATTTTAGCATATAGCAGCACTATCAACAATAGCCACATTATGGAAAAAGCCCAAATGTCCATCAAATGATGGACAGATAAAGAAGATGTGTGTGTGTGTGTGTGTGTGTGTGTATCTATATCTATATATACACTATATATAATATGTAACATGAAATATATATGTAATAATATACATATAATATATGTGAACTATGTAATATATAACATGTATATACATACATATATTTATATATTATATTTATAAATATATATTTACATATAAATACACACACAATGGAATATTATTGAGCCATCAAAAAGAATGAAATCTTGCCATTTGTAATGATGTGGATAATAGAGCTAGAGTGTATTATGCTAAGTGAAATAAGTCAGTCAAAGAAAGACAAATACCATATGATTTCACTCATTTGTGGAATTTAAGAAACCAAACAGATGAACATAGGGGAAGGGAAATAAAAGAGAGGAGAGAGAGAGGAAAACAAACTATAAAAGACTATTGACTATCGAGAACAAACTTGAGGGTTGATGGAGGAGATGTGGGCAGGTTATGGGCTAAATGGATGATGGGTATTAAGGAGGGCACTTGGGTATTTGTTGAGCACTGGGTGTTATATGTAAGTGATGAATCACTAAATTCTACTCCTGAAACCAATACTACACTATATGTTAACTAAATATAATTTTTAAAAAATAGTGTTCTGTCATTATTTTTCTAACAAGTTCTTGTCATTTTGCTAGAATCTGAGGATAGAAAAAATAAATTGCTTATTCTTTTTAAGTGAAATCACATTCTTCTTCAAAATAATGAATTTTGGATTTGCCAGAATTTGGAAAAGTACTACCAAGTATCTTTTTTTTTAAGATTTATTTATTTATTTATTTATTTATTTGACAGACAAAGACATAGCAAGAGAGGGAACACAAGCAGGGGGAGTGAGAGAGGGAGAAGCAGGCTTCCCGCCGAGCAGGGAGCCCGATGCGGGGCTCTATCCCAGGACCCCGGGATCATGACCTGAGCCGAAGGCAGATGCTTAACGACTGAGCCACCCAGATGCCCCCCAAGTATCTTCTTTAAGAAGTGTTTATATTTAAGTTTCAGATTCCTGTGAGATTAGCAAACACAAGAATTTAAAAACAGAAAGTTGAAGTACATTTGCTCTGATGAATAATCAGCTAAATATATCAAGGATAAAACAAAAATATATAAAGGATAAACAAAAATATGGAGAGAATAAAACAAAGAGCAACAAAAACAAAAGAAACATAGAGCAACTACAAATGGGACAAAAGTTGATACTAAAACATGCACAATTGTTTATGTTTCATGTCTGTAAGAAAACAATATTCAAAAGTAAAGCAAGGCTGAGATGGATTAGTTGAGTGGGAAAGATTTAGCAGGGTTAAAAGTATTCTGGTGAAATGGAATGTATTATGTTTTTATTCCAGATGAATTACACAGTGTGTTTTTTTTTTAAATCTTGTGTATAATATCTTTCATTTTCTATTAAAAATTTTCAAACATATGGACCAATTCTCCCCATCACAGCTTCACTGCGAAAAACAGGCTGGACAATAGCACAAGGCTCAAGTAAGGACAATTAAATGTTTTCAGTTGTTTTGTTTTGTTTCATTTTTATCAGAGACTGAAATAGAACCTGGGACAGAGATAGGGAGGTTCTCTTTTCATTCAGGTTTGCTCTGCAGACATGATATAAACAGGCCATTTGGAGCATTAAGCAGGGGCAAAAGCACCTTCACATTAAGAGATCTGAGTAGATAATTCCAGGAAAAAGGAGAACCAGGAAAACCAGGAGGTTCATTCTTGATAGTATCATTTGACTCCCTAGATCTGACCATCCCTTGGATTTTCCAACTACATAAATCAATACATTCCCATGTTGTTTAGTCAGTTTGAATTGGGTTTATGCCACTTGAAACTCAGATATTGCTAACTAATGAATCATTTTGTTTTTGTCACAAAATAGGCAACATGTTCAGGAATAATTTTAAGGAAAACATTTGTTAGAAAAGATGTCTTTTGACCTGGAATATATTTTTATGTTGAATAATCTGCACAGTGTTTTAAAATGTGCCATTTTATTGAAGATATGTTATCAGAAGTTCTCCCCTCCTAATTAGTAGATAAAAAACTTTGTGAAGTATTAGTTTTGATTTTGTAAAAATAGTTGCCAGGGGAACAATCCAATTGTATAATATTTTAAAGCATTTCAAACCATTGTTAGATTCATCTCAACTCCATCTTGCAAAAATCAATGTTTTGGCAGTTCTTTTAAACCATACATTACTTGTCTAAACATTGTACCAAACAGTCTCCATTGCCTTTCAAGTTTAGAAAATATGCAGACAGGAACTTTAGCAAGATTATTTCATAACCACTAGCCATTTGTGGAAAACTGTAAAGATAGGCAAAAAACTAAAGCCGACTGTTGGAGAAAGTGGATGACAAAGAAATTGTACAACATTTTTATTGCTTACCATTTTATTCTATTTTATTAACAAGAGGAATTCCTGTTAAATTATAAATGAGGTAATATTTGAAACTATATATATGTGTGTATATATAGTCAAAACTGTATATGTATGTATATATATAATAAACTGATGAGTTATAAGAACAACAAAGTATTTGAATGATAGTCAATCTACATATGCATGCTTTATAGAATGCTTATTTTTGCTAGGAATAATGAACCAAGATGGATTCCTTCCAAATTAAATTTTGAGGCCCCTGGATTTAGTCCACAATATAGATGGACTGATCTTGTTTGACCATGTTGATCATCTTTGAAAGGCATCTCCCAGGTGACTCTAAAACAGTAAAACCATTAGAAACATCTCCCCTACAGCTGTCTGGTATTGATTTTTTGCTTCAACTGAGACATGAATCAATAACACTTCTTTGACAATCATCACTACTAAAGTGGGGTCACATTGTCTTCCAACACTTTCTAGTATAAGTTTAGAGATATCATTGTAACAATCTATCTCTTAACCCATCATAAGATTTTTTTCAGTTACTAAGGAGGACTGATATGTACAATACAGCATATCCATTTGGAGTGTAGCTTTTATTCAATAAAGGACTTTTGTTGAAGGTCATCTAATTCCTTTTAGATTTACTGCAACCCCCCCCCCAAAAAAAGGGTAACAGCTACAGGGTAATTAGTACATAGGAAGTAGGAGCAATCAAGGTATATTAAAATATATATAATATATATCTTTCTATTAAAAATGTATATATTCATCATGCGAATAAACCAGAATAACATGATAATACTAATATTTTCAGTAATATAGGGAGTGCTGAGTAAAGGTAATAGCTAGACTCAAGGAAAAAGAACTGATCATAAAAGAACTAATACAAGTGAGCCATTGCAAATTTTGCCTAAAATTTCAATTCTTACCATATCTCCCTTGGTAAGTTGCTCATTACATTTTATTCCACTATGCCTCATTTCTTATATAAATACAATACTGGTAACTTCACTGAGAGTATTAAAAATTGTCATATTAAGATGTGTACTTATTAGTCCAAAGCCATAAATTTTTATTTTATTCATTTGTTGTAAAAAATAAATGATTGTCTTTCTAAAATTAAATTTTCATATATGGAAAAATATTTGCCCCCAGTCATTTGAAAGATTTTTATAAGTTAGAGCAAAGATAAGTTCCTCAATTATTGATGAAACATATAATTTTTACTAGAATAGATTAACTTGGTACTTGTGTTTATAAGTAAATTTTAAATGTTTGATTTTATGTGATTATAAACTGCATCTAATATTCTCAGGAATATAAGCATTCACACAAACACATACAAAGAAATACATAGTTAGGTTAGTGTTCATATAATAATTAGTGTTCATATAATAATTACAGGTAGATTGCCTTGGACTTTCTGTTTAAGAGACCTCAAAAATCTTTAGTGAAATAACAAGAAACAAACATATGTGTATTTATATAAACACAGTGACTTTTGAAATTTTCTATATTAGTTGGTTAAGTCATTTCCTCTATCCTATGTAAACTTATACAATGCCATTTGAGAGGACAGTTTTTGCTGTTCTACAAGTGCCTATTAGAAATATATTAAAATAAATTTAATGGGTAATTTGGAGGAATATTAACATTCATATTTTGATGTATACTTATTACACATATTATATATTTACATAGTAAAATAGAAAATATTAAAAAATATAAATAAAATGTACATGTTTTATATTTATACATATAAGATAAAATACAAATATAAAATATAAATACAAATAGTAATATTATATATTTATGTGTACATATTACACACACATACAAACACACACACGTGCACGCACTTATACACACATATATATTCCAAATTTGTAGGAATAGGGGCCATTATAGTCTAAATTATTATGTGTGTGTGTGTATTTGTGTTGGTAATTGTAATTATATTATGTAAATATAATTTGTAAATGTAATTATATTTATGTGGAATGTATTTAATTATTTTTTTAAATATTTTATTTATTTATTTGACATAGAGAGAGAGAGACAGAGTGAGCACAAGCAGGGGGAGTCGCGGGCAGAGGCAGAGGGAGAAGCAGGCTCCCCACAGAGAAGGGGGAGTCCGATGCAGGACTCGATTCCGGGACTCCGGGACCATGACCTGAGCTGAAGGCAGTGGCTTAACCAACTGAGCCACCCAGGTGCCCTGTATTTAATTATTTATCAACAATTTTTTCTGGTAAAGTTCTAAAATGTACATTAAATATTGCTTCAAACTTCATGTTTTTACATCCATACTTCACTCATACACATATACATATGTGTATACATTACAATGTGTTAAATTATTCACAGAAAACATATTATGTTTGTATTTTAAACATCATTTTCTTATTCTTTCTTCTAATAGTATAGAAATTATGTAAGACTATTAATAAATATTGAATAAAATTGGTTAATTTAAGTGAAAAGAACATTAGAGGCATGCATAATAACATAAATACATTTAGAAAAGATATAATTTATTTCAGACAGAAAACCTCACCAGAATCCCAAATGGTCATAACAGTACTGCAGAAAGCCACATCCCATTTGTCTTATAAAATTTAAATCAAAAAGCACACAGGCAATAATAATTTTAAAAAAAGAAGTCATAGAACAAAAACATTATCTGTTAAGGTGTTTTCCATGAAGAAAAAAAAAGGTGCTATTATTTTACTTGCAGTCCCTCTATTAGGTTGGCCTAAAAATAGTCGTTGACTTGTTTTTCATTATGTGCAATGTCAAAGTGAACTGCCGATTTTGCAGGTGAAATGAATAGCTGCTTTGCTCAAAAACACTCTGGCAATCAGCCACGCATTCTGCCAAACCAGCATGCTGACCACCTACTTGACTTGAGTCAGGTGGCTATTTGGAAAGCTTTCCATCGTTATCTTTTATGTGCTATAACTGCCCACTTTTCAGCATGACTCATTTATCATTTTATGCCAAAGAACTGAATTATCTTGTATTTTTCTTGTTATCTTTCTGGAGAGTCTGACATGACTTTAATGTCAGTGTATTTCTTACTAGAAAAGAACATATGGGATATTTTGAAAACTGGCTGAACTTGACAGCATGCGGACTGACACTCTGAATGTGTAATTTTCTAACATCGCCTTGTGGGATATACGTGTGTTTACTTTTAGGGTCTGGAAACGTAAAGGTTTTGATATAACACCTCCTAAGATTGTTTTTAAGATTCTTCAAAATGAAACACAGAAAACTTCTGGAGCTTTCAGATATGGAAAAACTTTGGTAAGCAGTTACTGTAAGCACTAAAGAGGCATATCCTTTGCAGCCTTAAGTCAACTCCAATAGTTATTATTACTTTTACATGGGAATTTGAAAACTGAAAATCCGGTTGTTAACTCCAAGGAAACTGTAGCAAGAACAAGAATAGGGTTCTATTATGGAGGGGCACAGAGTGCTGGGGAGAAATGCCATGATCGTGTAAACCGCTAGATACACAGCATCTCCCACTGCCACTCCATCTACTATGCCCTTACCCTGTTTTTCCACCTGCCATTCTAGCACTCTCTCACAGCAATCTCTTTCTTTCTTTTTAAACTACTGCTCCTGTGTTAACTTCATTAGCAAACAAGAAACTTAGTATTTAACTCAAAGTGCTCATTACTTCCTCACCAGCACCAGTTGCAAAAATCACACTACTAGGTGATACAGATGAAGATACAGGACTAGTAGATGTGAAAGAAATACATCTGCTGATGTAAGTAATGCTTGAGTCAAAAAATTTACTACAAGAAATCTGGTGATGGATATTAAAGAGGGCATATTCTGCATGGAGCACTGGGTGTTATACACAAACAATGAATCATGGAACACTACATCAAAAAATAATGATGAAATGTATGGTGATTAACATAGTATAATAATAAAAAATGTTTAAAAATCTGGAGGGCAGAAATAAAAAAAATAATATCAGTTTCAAGATCTATGTACCTGAGGACACAGTGAGTGTCCAGAAGCTCAGGCATTTTTTTTTAACCCAACTGTAGATTAAAGGGTACTTTGAAATCAACATTAAGGGTATAACTTGATTTTTTTTTTTTAGCAGAAGTCACTGTGGGCTTAATTATCCTTTCTACAGCTCTTATTTTGAAAGGCATTCAATGTGAAGTACATGGCATCTTATGTAGGAAGCCAGGAATAAATGTGTATTGGATGAGAAAGTGTTTTGGATAGAATGAAAGGGACTCCTCTGCTTTCCTTACCTGGATTATGATTATATGAGCAAATGATTTGGACAAATAATTCAGCCTGAGTTTTCATTTTTGCTTTGGTAACCTAAAGATTGCAATGCCTAATTCGTAGGGTTATATGATGGTTAATGAGAATGTGTATATCAAGTGCTTAACATACTATCTCATAAGGGGTATTCATAAGGAATATTCAGAGAGTGCCACATATTTATTTAATAGTAACCTTTACCAATTTAGTTAGTGATAATGTTAATGTCAATGTAGATATTGAATCTTTTTCTCCTACTTTTCTAAGTTATTGTTGTTTTGCTCATGTTAGTCAACATATTTTTGACTAACACAAATTTTCAGTGACAGTTAGCAAAAAGAAAAGTTCTACAAACTCACAGAATTGTGGTTTAGCCCAAGATTGAACATGAAGAAATAAAATAATTTGGAGAACCTTGAATAGGGCAAATCTTTAACTTCTTCGTAAATTTAAGTTGGTGATTCTGGTAAAAGTGACTAAAGAATATATGGTATAAATATTATTTATGGGCATAAAATTTAAAATTCAGTAGCTGGAACTTGTAGGAAAGTGTGTGATCTAGAGATAAATGAGAGTTTTATCAATGATATCAAAGAAATGTTCGTAAGAATCAGGTGGTTCTATATTTGTCAAACAGAATTTTGCAATGCATGGAATGTCCCATTTGAGGCAAAATAAAGTTCTTTAAGTGATTTTCCAAAACACTGATTAATTATACTTACAACACCATATAAATGTTGATTATGTCATTAAAAATTTTGAAATAAAAAGGAGTGAGATTCCAGAAGGAATAGTATAAATGAGTTATAGAACAGAGTTGTAATGATATATATATTAGCCATCAGGTTTCTCTACTGTCACTCTTATTCATATCTTCAGTCCACAGGTGACCATTCCTTTTGAGGAAATTTAGAGCTATTGGGGGGAATCATAGTCTGGTTTCATACTCTCGGATCCTCAGTTTCTGGATGTATCTATAAAGCACATACATACAGGCACACACACACACACACACACACACACACACACACACACACACTAAAAAAAGAAAATCAAGGCGGGGATCCACTGTACTATTATATAAATATGAAGGTAAAATTATGAGAAAAGTAAATTCTGTAACCTCAAGTGGACATTTCAAAAAATTATTTGTTTCTATTCATCAACTTTACTTCTTGGCACTATCATAAGTTAATTACAGAACTCAAAGGTCTTCCTCAATCTCTACGTTAGTACTGATACAATTTAGATATTTTCCAGAGTGGCCAAGGAATATATTTTTCATATGAGTTCTTCCATTACTTCGTGTTGTTCCTCTCCACTTGTCAGGAAACAACTTAGTCCAGACTGCATTTTCCAACATATTACTAGATGGCCAGGGAACATAAAATTCCCATGAAGCCAATTCTATAATCATGGCATTGGCAAACTAGCTTCTAGAAACCATTAAACTCATATCATAAATCTGGTCATAACAAATCTATATGGGAATTGATGGGACATAGAGAATGAATTATGCATCACAGAATTGCTGAATGGCAAAGGAAGAATGCTCACTCAGACACATATTGTATAGAGGAGAAATACATATTTTTACGGTACATTTGTATTCTTAATATTAAGTAACTGAAATTGTCACAGAATATGAATGATTGTGTAATGTTATAGTTTAATCAATTCAAAAGAAACATTAGAATTCATAATTGTAGAAATAACTGCATTTTTTGTTTGGGCAAAAAATATACAGTAGTTATATAGGTATATATTATTGAAAATACACAAAGTATAATATTTGCATTGGATAATGACTAATTAAAGTGATTACCATTGAAGTATCAAAAATAAAGCTTGGTTTATAATTATGATGATCTCTGATCAGCTCAACTAGTGCGTTTTAGTTTAAAAAATGCATATTTAACTGCAGATGTGAACACACACATTTAGATTAATACTAAAATTATAATTAATAGTCTCATAATGCAAATGATGCTAATGATCTCTTTTTAAAGGTTCAGAAAGTATATATTTTAGAAGAAACATGTATTTACTTATTATAAAAATTTTCTTGAAGTATACCTTTCATATAAAATGAACATAAGAATTACAGTTCCTGATGAAGGAATTAGCCTGGTGAACAAGCTGATCAAATATAGAATGTCTTGAGATCTATAAAATTAATCCTAATTATTCAATATGTTTTAATTGTATATATTTTGTGAACATGCCAGGAATCCATTTAAAGAGGCTTCATCCTTAGAAAAGCTTGCCTACAAGATATTGCTTAAGCAGAATCAGTAATTCCCACGGTTTCATAAATAGTAAGCCTTTTCTATTAATGAAGTGATACATCCTTAGAGAGAGGAAAGAGAAATTCATTTGCTAGTCATTTTAAGTGAATTAGTTCAGATCTTGAGGTGATGAGAAAGTGAACACATTCCTTTGACCATTAGAACATAATGAGAAAAGTGTTATTTAGGGGACATCCAGTAACATACAGGAGATAAACTTTACCTAGTAAAATTGAGCCAGTCTCTATTTTGGGGAGAATAAAGGGGAGAAACAGAAAAAAAAGTCCTACTCCGGAAGCAGTAGTAATTTAATAAATAAGTAAAGCCAATGCTAATTAGATGCTTAAAGTTACTGCCAAAGAATATGTATAGACTTAAGTATGGTACGACTCTGTAACACATTTTCCTTTATGTAAGAAATTACCTATTTTTTACATTTTAAAAACTGTTTTTAAAAGCTAAAAATTTTTATATATAAAAAAGGAGCCTAACTGCGTTCTTTTCATTATGCTATTGAGCTTAAAGAGCTTCCTCCCTCCAGGAATTCCACTTTTCAAATTCATGTGAAAGTAGATGATGAAAGTGCTTATGTAATTATCTGTCTATACAATGAATTTTAAAGCACAGAATTTAGTATGTACCATAAGCTTTCTTTTAAAATTTTTATCTAGTGGTGACTATTTTTACATTATATTATGAAGAGGTCTTTTTTTTTCTCTTTTCTAGAAATAGGTAATGTAAAAGGTATAAAACTAGAAGTGCAAAAGAATAAGAAAAATACCTTTTAAAAATAAAGTATAAAAGCAGGAATCTGATAGAAGGAAATAAGAATTAAAAGTATTTATATGTAATGTCATGGAGCTAGGAACTTTATGATGGGATTTCAGGCATCCTATGTACATACTAGTCAGAGATCCAGCAGTAAAGATCACTTCAGCACCTTAGCCCTGTAGCATCCTTCACCAAAGAATCCTTTCTCCCCTGCCTAGAAAACATTATTTTCCTCCCAAGCCTATGCTTATTAATGTAAATTGACCAGTTACTGAAATATATTACAATCAGAAATCTTTTACAGCTAAATTCATGTGATGAGCTATATACAGATTTTCTAAAAGTAAAATGGACTTTCTTGATCAAAAGCTGATTAAATACCAACTTAATGGCTACCAGTTAATAATACACAAGGAGTTTATTTCCCTAGGCCTAGGTCAAAGTCAAGAAATACTGTTTGTTATGGACCTTGAGGGAATTATGCTAAATGAAATAGAGAAAGACAACTACTCTAAGATCTCACATGTATATGGACCCTAAAATAACCCCCCAAAACAAAATTCACAGATATAGAACAGATTGTTGGTTCCCAGAGGTGGGGGGTTGAGGTGGACAAAATGGGTGAAGGGGTCAAAAGGTATAAACTTCCAGCTATAAAATAAATGAGTCCTGGGGATGTAACAGTATTATTAACTGTATTATATATGTGGAAGCTGCTAAGATAGTAGACCTTAAAAGTCTTCATCACAAGAAAAAGATTGCAACTGTGTGGTGATGGACCAAATACCAAATCGTTATGTTGTACACCTGAAAGTAATGTTATATATGTCAATTATATCACAAATAAAAAAAAAAGAAACGAAATAGTGTTGGTTGATGTCACCCACTTTATAAAATTATCTTTAAAAATTCTTTAAAGGATTCTTTAAATTTTGGATTTCAGAGTGGTTACAATTATTTGTTAAAGGAAGATAATCTATGATTTTATGTTTCAAGTTTTTAATTAAATTCTAGTTAGTTAACATATTCTATGAATTCGAATAGACACCTTAAAATTTTCTAAGGTTGATATAAACTATGATTTAGTTATTATCAGTTATCATTACAACTTGGTTCCAATATTAACATAAAAATATATCATATCATGGTAGAGTGCAGAGTCTCCAAACTAGATCTATGGTTATATTCTTAATGTTTCAGGAATTATTTTTAAAAGAAATATGTGTATACATGCACATGTATACACATATACTACATACTTATAAGCATATATAAATATACCTAATTTTGATTTTACATCATTTGTTTTTAAAATGAAACATATAAAAAGAAATACACTTTTATAATTTATAAATAAGACCTAATTTTAGGAAAAGACCATTTCTTAGTTTTTCTCAAACTTGGAATTGAGATATAATATTGAGGATCTAAATTTTTCCATTTAGGGGTACCTGGGTGTCTTAGTTGGTTAAGTATCTAACTCTTGATTTGGGCTCAGATCATGATCTCAGGGTTGTGAGATCTGCATTGGGTGTGGAGCCTGATAGGGATTCTCTCTCTCCTTCTTCCTCTGTCCCCCTCCCCCCACTCAACCCACTCACATGCTCTCTCTCTCTAAAAAAAAGTAAAATAAAATTTTCCATTTAAATATGATCCAAAAATTACTCTGGATTACTAACCACTTGTGAGATAGAAAAACAGAACAATATTTGGAAAAAGCAGGGACTTTAGAGACAAGATTAAAATCATAATTTGCCACCTGATGTCAGGGTGGGTATTAGTTTTATTTCCTCAATTATGAAACGGAAATGGTAATACATAATCACTAATACAAGAGAGTTGGTATGCTAATTTTTTGTCTCCTTTATCATGAGAGAAATGGCAAAATTGATATGCAGGAGAAGCTGAGGAATCCCAAGAAGAATCAAAACCCTCCTTTGATCTAGTTTGTGTCCTTCATCAGCTTTGTCCATTTCTGCTTCTCAGGCTGATTGCACTATCTAATATTTAGGCCAGAATGCTCTCAGTCTCATGGTTTGAATTTGCTCAGGCTTCACGATCCAGAAAGATATCCAGCACTGACATCCTTTTTATTTAAAACTGCTATGGTCAAAGGTCTTCAAATGTCTGTGAATCCTTTCTACACTGTAGTATTCCATTGAAGGAAAGTTGTAACTTTATGTACCCTTAAAAGAGAAAAAGATCTGCCTAGTGAAGACTTTCTACCCCCTTTTTTTTTCTTTGAGATGGTTTAATCTTTTACTGTTAATATGCTTTCTTTAATAGAATCATCTGCTAATGGAGATAGAATTTGCCAAATCTATAATTTTCTGCATGAGTCACAAGGTAATGAAAAATAGTGACTCCAAATTCCTAAATAAATAATTTCCTTATGTCACCCCAAAGGAAAAACTATATATATAGTTTTAGACATACATATATAAATATCTATACATATATTTATGTATATATGTACTTTTGTTAACACAGATCTTCTGAAAGTATATAATCAAGATTGAGATAATATATTTAAACATGAATGAATATGTGACAAGGTTCAAGTATCTTTATTTTACATTTTCATTATAATTATGTGGAAAAATTCCCCAGAAGCATGTTGTTAAATGTGCCTTTAAATAGAGTATGAGTGCATTTTTGCTGAAACATTTGTGCTTCGGTTAATTTTCATAAGCCTTACAAGAGTGAGGGGGACAGGCTGGAAAGCTCTCGTGGCAGGTGCTTTGCCACCTGCCTCACTGTAATATATGGCTAGCAATAAAGTTAATGCTTTCTTCACTCACTGATCACCATTCACAGAAAGACTGAAGCTTTGGAAGTCGTACAATATTTAAGGAGATGGCATTTCAGATTCATGAATGCTTATTCTGAGAATTAAACAGTTTTAGAAACTGCCATTTCTCAGTTCTTGTGTAACAGAGGGGAGACACATTTCTCTATGGGTTATAGCAATCATTTATATATAGTGCTAAAATAATATATCTACATCATATATGCCTTCATTACATACACATACACACACACGTACATGTATACATGGTACAATTTGTCAGACACTATTTCTGAGGTTTGTGATACATCAGTGAATATTATGAAAAAAATAGTGACTTAATTTTTATTTAGAATAGCTGTCATTTTTATTCTCAATAATCCTTTTATATTTGAGAGCATTAACTCATATAGACCAGTGAGGAACTGGAACCAGACCAGATGCTAACTGGCAGAACACTGATTTACAGTTATATTTGACTCTAGAACCTGACAGTAAACTGCTATATTATATCACAAACTAATCAGGAATTATTTAACCTTTCCTAACTTAAGGTTCCCCAACCATAAACTGGAGGGGAAAGTATTAATATTGCAAAATTGTTTTGAAATTTTGAAATTATATGCAAATTATCTGGCACAGTAGAGTGCCCAATAAATTTTAGCCATTTTTGTTCCTTTGGATTCCAAACTACAATCACAGATGGTAAATAGATTTCATCTTGAATGCTAACCTCTACCATTAGTAGTTGCTGAGATGACCAATTGAGCCCTCTGTATAGGCAAGAATGTCCTGATAAAGTACTGATGTTTTCTGTGATCAGAGATAAGGGAAGATATTTTTCATTCTTCTTGTAAAGGCTAAGATAAACGGGTATAATTCAATTTCTTATTGTGTCAGTTGTACCTTAAATTTCCTTCTCCTAGATTTGGGACCTTGAGAAAGTTATGACTTTTCTGTGATCCTTTTTCTTTCATGTGTAAAGGGAGATGAAAATGGTAACAATTAGAGACTTATCATGAAAGTTAAATGAGATGACAGACATAAAACTACAGGTTGAACACACACATTTTATTTCACTATCTCCCAAACTGCAGTAAAAATTCAGCATGCTGAAGCACAAACTGGAAAGCACAAAGTAGCAGAAAGGACCCCTAGCAAAGTTTTGTCAGCTTGAAGGTCAAAGGGTGAGTTGTAACTAATTCAAAATCTTGAATACTGGATCTACAGGTGGTACATTTGAATGGGGGAAAGACAACAGCAACATCAGCATTTACTCACTGGATTCCCCCTGAAAAGCTAAGATATTTTTAGATTGCTTTGCTAGTGGATGCACATGAGAACTAAACAATGGAGCAAATATGTAAAGTTTTTTTTTTTTTTCAATTTATTAGCAAGGTTTTGATCTCTTTTATTCAGTGCAACTTCCGAAGAAGGGAGCATTGGAAGTTGTAAAATAAGGAATTGCTGGACAAAGGATGCTGAGGTTAAGTGGTGGCAGGAGACATGTATGAAAAATGGGGAAACTAAGTGAATATACATATCCTAAGTGTTGACACCTTCAAAATTCTTCCCCTATTTGGCTTCCAGATCCTCAGAAACAGAGCTGTAGTGTTCTGGTAGGAGAAATAATGGTGGTTCTCTAGTGCATCTGATTTGGGGTTTCCCCCAAGAAAAAGTCTAGTCTAGTCTCCATGAAGAGTACTGACAACTAATTTACCCAGTTTTTAATGAGATTTTTAATGGTGAACTCTGAAACATAAACACAAAGCCAAGGATCACCAGACTTTTGATGAAACCATCCGTCATGAAAGATATTTGAAAAATGTCATAGGCAGAAAAGAAAGATTTTTGTAGGTAGAAGAATTCAGAACTATCATAATATCCTCAAAAAGAAAAAGCTACAGATGGAACCAAACTAAGAATTATAAAAATAAATTATTCAGAGAACAAATTTGCTTTTGAATGTAAAAGACCATAGCCAAAAAAAAAAAAAGACCATAGCAAAAATTATACCAAACAACAAAAAACTTTGGATAAAGTTTAGAAGTTGAGACAATATCCTGTAAAACAGAACACTGAGAAAGAAAAAAAAGAAAATGTGACATAAAAATTAAGAGGGATAAAATTAAAGTCAAGCCTAGATGATCCACATCTAAATATATATATATATATATATATATATATATAAAAAAAAATATAAGAGAAAGAACTTATCAAAGAAATAACTCAAGAAAATTTCCCAGAACTAAAAGATAGGGTATTCAGATTAAAAGAGTTTACTAAACACAAAATAATTTTAATCAATTAAATATCTTATTTACCTGAGCATATTGAGACATTTAAACAACCTGTGCAGTTTTTGATCCTATTAATAATGATTTTACAGAAGTGAGGAAAATAAATATTTATTTGCAGTGAAAAAAATGTTATATTTGCATTACCTATAAATAACATTTACCTGGTCATAATTATGTAACTATGGGGCACAAATATAAACAAAATGACAATATAATTATACCAGGAATTTGGGAAGATGGAAAGGTTTCCTATATTTGTAGAGGTGAAAGATAAACAGAGATACATTTTCATACCCTGGTGTTAATTTCATAGCTAACGCAAAATACTGAAAACTCAAGAAGCAGCAGTCAGTATTGGGGCACCTGGGTGGCTAAGTCAGTTAAGCGTCTGCCTTCAGCTCAGGTCATGATCCCGGGGTCCTGGGATCCAGCCCCACATCAGGCTCCCAGCTCAGCAGGGAGCCTGCTTCTCCCTCTCCCTCTGCTGCTCCCCCTGTTTGTGCTCTCTTACACTCTCTCTCTCTCAAATAAACAAATTTTAAAAAGAAAAAAAAAGCAGCAGTATAAGCACAAGGATATAATTCTTAAAAATGAAGATAAATAGGGGTGCCTGGGTGGCTCAGTTGGTTAAGCATCCAACTCTTGATTTTAGCTTAGGTCTTGATCTCATGATCAGGAGTTCAAGCAGCTAATGAGTTAAAAGGCATTGCTCTGGAGAAGAGGATATACAGGCAGAATCAGGGAACCAGTATAACTATCTGAAACTCTAAAATATTTGCACATATGCTTTAATCAAGATACAATATGTGAAATGAAATAACAAATGACTTTGGCCAATGTCTCACACATATAAAAAACAAATTATGAGATGAGGATAATTTTTCATTATCATTATCCTCACCATGGACCAATATTCTTAAACCAACATGATATAAGTATACAAATATGTGAGAAAGGAAGTATTGGACAGAAATATAGGGAGCACATAACCAAACATAGAGGTACAGGGCAAGGTTCCTCGAGGAAGCCATGTTTCTGAGCTACATGATGAGAACTGAACGAGGGCTAGCAGTTTTCCAAATGAGGGTTTTGAAGTCAGACAAAGTGTTTCAGAGGCAATATTTCTTACACAGCAGCTGGAGCGAGCATGATTCACTTGATAAATTAAAAAAAACTAGTATAGCTAGATCACAGAACATCAAAGGAAGAAATGGAAGAAATAATAGGAAAGAGGAAAGCAGAAGTCAGATCTTTTTTTTTTTTTTTTTAAAGATTTTATTTATTTATTTGACAGAGAGAGACAGCGAGAGCAGGAACACAAGCAGGGGGAGTGGGAGAGGGAGAAGCAGGCTTCCCGCTGAGCAGGGAGCCCGATGTGGGACTCGATCCCAGGACCCTGGGATCATGACCTGAGCCGAAGGCAGACGCCCAACGACTGAGCCACCCAGGCGCCCAGAAGTCAGATCTTACAGAGCATCAGAAACCATTACCATCAGGAGTTGGGAGACATTGAAACAAAATATAACAGGATAGTGACTTTCCTATAAACCCTTTAGGAAAGTCTGAATGTGGTATGAATAATAAATTAAAAGACAGGATTGAGACCAACTAGAGACTTTTTTCAGAACTCTTACCGAGAGCTGACCGTAGTCTCAGCGAGCATAGCAGCAGTGAGAGTGGAGGTAAAGCGATCACTTTGAGAAGGAGGACTCGAGAGTACACAGATTTTATCTGATGTGAGTGGGCTTCGGGGATGGGAGAAAAAGGGTACAGGATGATTTCAGAGTTGCTGGCATAGACACCTAGGTGGGCTGTGATGCTATTGACAAAATGGAAAATGGACGGAGCGTATTTTGCATGTGGGAAGGGCCAGGGGAAAATGATAATTTGGGTTAAATTGTGCTGCACTTTCAGTGCTTCAAAAGATAATCTAAGTAAAATGCCGAATTTACCCAACTAAAACTCCAGAAAAGGTTGTGAGCTAGAACATATATTTAGGAGTCATCAAAATGTGGCTCATAATCAAAGCTACAGAAATGTAGTACCTTTCCCAAGGGCATTGTGAGGAAGAGGGAAAAGAAACTGGGACAGAATGCTGTGGAAAAAAGTTATCACAGCCAGCTTAAAGAGGAGTCTAAGAAAAAAAGAGGTCAGTGGAAATCCAGGCATGAATAAGTTCATAGAAGCCAAGGAAAGTGAGTAATCCAAAGAGGAAGGAGTTTTTACCTGACATTTTAAAAGAAAAATTTTTCCGACTCCTATTATTCATCCAATTGATTTTATATTTCCTGTTCTAGTCTGCATGTGTGTGAGATGTTTGAAAGGAATATAATCTATGTTTTGGTCACCTCTCTGCCCAGGTTCCTGAAACAGTGTCAAGTGACTCAGTGACTGAATAAAGGTTAGTACTTTTTAAAATGTATTTATAACATATTGTTGCTTTAAAAACTGGTAGGAAACATTTATTATGTAGAATCAATTTTATTACTCAATTTTCTTAATATTACATTTGTATAATATAATTAGAGCAAATGTAGACTCAAATCTTTAGTACTTCTTGATTAAAATGCTCTTTAATTTTTTTTAATTCTGCAAATGTAATCCCTCAACTGTGAAATAGTTCTGCCATCAATTCACCAGGGTCATCTCTGCCTCTACCTGTTATCAGAACAAGCTTCTCATGATAAAATGAAAAAAATATGCATGATACATGCTTATCAAATATCTGATTTGCAGTTAAAAAAAGGAATTATTACATCAAACTCAACAGACCACCAAATGAATAATCCACTATAATTCTTATTAATCAGCTCCCAAAAGTTTCTGTGTGTGTGTATAGATTTATGTCATTTTATCACACATGTAGGGATTTGTGTTGCCACCATTACAATTAAAATACAAAAGTATTCCACCACCAGGAAGATCTCCCTCTGTTATCCTTGTATAGTCACACCTCCCCTGGTCCTCTCCAATATCTTCACTCATGCAAACACTCATCTATTTTCCATCTTTATGTGTAATTTTGTCATTTTGATGTTATGTAGATAGAACGACATAATCTATGATCTTTTGAGATTTTTTTCATTCAACCAAATGCCCTTGAGATTCATCCAAGTTATGTATATCAGTATTTCATTCCTTTTTATTGCTGAATAGTAAATCATAGTATGGATGTACCACAGGTTAACCATTCATCTACTGAGGAAAATATTGATGGTTGACTATAATAAGTAAGCTGCTATGAACAACCAAGCAATTGTGTGGAGGACTTTGTGTGGACGTAAGTTTTTATTTCTCTGGGATAAATGCCTAGGAGTACAATTGCCAGGCCATATGGTAAGTATATTTTTAAATGAAGCTGCCAAACTCTTCTTTAACGACTCATTTAGGGTAGTTCTTTCAGCACTTGAAACATGCAGCGCCTCTTTCATCCAGCCCCATGGTATCAGATTAGAGTTTCACTGTTCTTCAAATTATTTTTCCCTTATATATAAGCTGTCGTTTATTTTCTATTATTTCCCCATTGTCAAAAGGCCAGTTTAAGTCAAAAGGCATTTTTTTTAAGATTTTATTTAATTATTTGACAGAAAGAGAGACACAGCGAGAGAGGGAACACAAGCAGGGGGAGTGGGAGAGGGAGAAGCAGGCTTCCCGCCAAGCAGGGAGCCCGATGCGGGGCTCGATCCCAGGACCCTGGGATCATGACCTCAGCGGAAGGCAGACGCCTAACGAGTGAGCCACCCAGGTGCCCCAGTCAAAAGGCATTTTTAAAAGAAGTAATGTTCTGTTCACATTTGCTTTTAATCAATAATGAAGCCTTTCAGCTTAGGAAACTATGGAAAAGTATGTGAGTATTTGCAGCGTTTTTAATTGGCTCTTTCACCACACATATTCTACGCTAAAATAGATCCCAAAAATCTATGCTAATTTATTATAAACATGCAAGCCTTTATCTTCTTGGCATAATGTAAAAGGCAGTCGTCTCATGAGACACTGTTGTTTTTTCATCTCAATGTTTTTTGAAGTGATAAACCAAAACTGTGACTTTTTATCTGGCACTGAACTAACAGTGTGAGTCACAGGAGAGAAAAAATTTTAGGTGCTTATGACAGGAAGAAGCATGAAATGAATTTACTGACAGAACTTAATGTTACAAGAAATAATGTTATCACTAGTGGGCTTTTTAAATTTAAGTTTTGATTTTTTTTTTTGATACTACCTCCTATATACTGAGCTCCTTACCACAAGCATACAAATATATGAATAACAATATAACTTTGTAATACCAAAAATCTTTATTTTCAAAACAACTGCATTGCCGAGTTAATAAGCAAAATTCAACTACCTAAGTAAGGAACCCATGACACATGAGATTGGTAAAACCAGGCAAGAAGGGGTAGTTTACTGAGTTCATAAACTATGTGTTTAGGATCCAATTCCTTGATTAATAATGAGGAAAAAAATAATTCAATAATATATATTGGAGCACTTACTTTGTGTCTGGTAATATTCTAAGAAATGTGCAGATGTTTTTGAAAATGTTATTCTCTCAACAATCTTATTATATATTACAAATGAAGAAACTGAGACAAAAATAAATAATATAACTCCTTATCTGACTGAGAATGATGAACCTGATAAGTGATATAGTCAGAAATCGAGCCCAGGTAGTCTGAGTTAAGATCTCAGCTCTTAACCTCTATACTCTACAGCCTCTTTAAGAACAATATATAGGCACCTTGGGTGCCTGGGTGGCTCAGTCGGTTAAGCGACTGCCTTTGGCTCAGGTCATGATCCTGGAGTCCCGGGATCGAGGCCCGCATCGGGCTCCCTGCTCAGCGGGGAGTCTGCTTCTCCCTCTGACCCTCCCTCCCCTTATGTGCTTTCTCTCTCTCAAATAAATAAATAAAATCTTTAAAAAAAAAAAAAAAAAAGGGCGCCTGGGTGGCTCAGTCGTTAAGCGTCTGCCTTCGGCTCAGGTCATGATCCCAGGGTCCTGGGATCGAGTCCCACATCGGGCTCCCCGCTCAGCGGGAAGCCTGCTTCTCCCTCTCCCACTCCCCCTGCTTGTGCTCCTGCTCTCACTGTCTCTCTCTGTCAAATAAATAAATAAAATCTTTAAAAAAAAAAAAAAAGAACAATATATAGGCACCTTTACATAAGCTCTAACAATTAGGGCTTGAAAACATAAATAAAATAAACTTATTCAATAATCGGGAAGTAGGTGATATGGGAAAAATAAATGGTTTGAATATTTCTTCAACTTAGCTAATTATAACAATGGGTTATGGCAATATGTCCTCCAATTACTAAAATTTTCTTTCACCTTGTATTCCCACTGGTTTTCTTTGTTTTGAAGTGTTTGTATTATAAAGTATAAGAGCTGAAGCAGCCAAAATGATTCAGACCACAGAGAAAAAGGTTTTTATTTTAGTATTTAAAAGGTCACTAAAGCTAAGCAGCACTAAATTACATTGCTAGAATCACAGTGTCTGTCAACACAACACACTTTCACAGCTGGTTTTCTCAATCTGAGTTAGTTTGCATTTTGGAAATCATATTAAGGTACCAGTAAGGGGTAAATTGGGCTTCTTATGTTGATTGAAAATTTTGGAACTAGAAGGAGTACTTTGTTTTCTAAGCATACTTTTAAAAATTGCCTTTAAAATTATTATAATCTCCCAAAATACTTATTGATCAAAAACAATATAACAAGTTTCAGATAGTAAAATATTTATTTACTTTTCTCTAAATAGTGAAAAAGGTAGATCTTAATAAATAGTAAACCACACACACACACACACACACACACACACACACACACTCGCGCACACACACACACAATCACTTGATAGATTCTTATTTGTTTCTTCCTTTAGGGGGAAAAAGTACCATGTGTGGTTCTTCCACTTTCCGATTATCTTCTACTTAATCCTATACAGAGAGAGCAGCCACCCCATCGTGAAAGAAATTGAGGCCAGTCCTTATGATTAGGCTATTGGTATTTGAGAAAACAGATTTGTTGCCAATAAAAGAATGCCATAAGGATTTTATGCTCTTCTGTATTGGAACGGCCTGCTTTGCTAAATTAAAGTTTAAAGACTTTTAATCCAATCCCATACTGTTTTTTTTTTGGTTTTGTTTTGTTTTGTTTGGAGGGGGGTTGTTTTAATTCTATTTCATTAGAGCTGAATGAAAGGAAAGGGAACTCCAAAAAGTTGTTCAGAACTATACCATGCCGTTATGTTCCAAATCTGAAACAGAAATCGACCAGCAACATGTCAGGATCAGGTGACAGGAATTTGGAATGCTACAAATGATACTATTTAAAAAGTATCAGATACCCTAAATGTGCAAAATCAGATACCCAAAACCCATTGCCTATTCTTAGAGTCTAAAATGTCTACCCTTAGATTTCCTGTTTGACTAAAGTGTTATCTTTAATAAGAAAGAAAGAAAAGCAAGTATGAGAATGTTATTATGCTAATATCACTAAAGTCAAGTACATTTTAATGGTCTGATGGAAAACAAACAAACAAACAAACAAACCTAAAATGATGCTGAGGACAGAAGCAGCCTGGGTAGCACAAGCGCTGGGTGATGCACAGACATAACACCTATAGGGTGGAAGTTGATTTAGTTTGATGTTTACCTTTTTGCAGTTGGCTTGAGATCATTTTAGAGACTAAAATTTCTTTATGACACACTGACCCATTGTTTTGATAATTACAATAAATTGCCGTGCTTCTCAGGAGATACAAATTAGTTTCAGAATTGGCAAGAAAGCCATGTATTTCTATCTCACTGTTTTGAAGGTGACCTTAGACTGACTAGGCCATTGAGTATTGGAGAGTAATGTTTGATTGGGTAGCCAATTTCAGTTTAAAAATGTTACAAAGTGGGCTTTAAAATTGGTAAGTACATCTCCCCATAGATGTTTACCTGATAGGACAGTAAGTAGCTCATATAAAAATAATGTCTAACCCTATTTTTTTAAGGATCAGTAAAGAGTTTAAATTTATAATGAAACCACCAATTTGAAAAAGAAAATCAAATTTATTTTTTTAGCGAATTTGAATAGGTCCAGCATGACTGTATTCTTCTTAAAACTCTCCTATCTACATAGTTGGAAAATAATAGTATCGACATTAGATTTGAGAATATTATGTAAATTAATATATTCTTGGTAAGTAATTGGAACTCTGGCACATAATAAATGCTTAATAAATATTATCTTATTTATTCTTCTACATTCTACTGCATGTAAAGGATTTAAGTTAATTATTATAGCTCATGGTAAAAAGTACAAAGATAAAAACATTGAACTGTATTCAAGACCAAAGCTTAATATTAAGGGTGAAGGAAAGCCCTTATAATGATTATGTATTCATTTATGCATTAAATTCATTTATCTTTAAACAAATAATTGTGGAGGACTTACATTGGGAAAGTAAAGGTTATTTATACTAGGCGAGATGTTTGTTTGCTCTTTGCAGTGAACACATATATTAAATTAAGCAACTAAGTATTATTTTATTTTTTATTAAGGATTAAGTATTTTATTAAGTATTAACTAAGTTCCTTAAGTTAAAAACCATTAGAGAAAAACAGTGATGGAAACTTTTCTTTTGAAAATGAGATAAAGTCCTGGAAAATTCTGTTCTTAAAACTGGTAGATTTGAAAATAAAGTTCTATTTCACTAGAAAATAAACATTATATGGATTTTTAAAAATATTTTCACTTACATGTAGTCTTTGCATTAATATCGAACCAAAACTTTTCAGTAGTTTTCTTAGCATCAGTGACAGTAAGGACTCATTGGAATGTGTTCATCATGCTTCATTGGTAACTCTCTCACTGTTATGAAATGTGAGCCATATTAAATATGTAGCTCTAAGTCTTCATTTGCCATGGAAATTGCATACTGAGTGAAGTTGTCCAACATATCACGGCTGTCCCTACTTAACATTCTTTAAAAAAAAAAAAAAGATGTTATTTATTTATTTGTGAGAGAGGGGGAGGTCAAAGGGAGAAACAGACTCCCTGCTGAGCAGGGAACCTGAGCCCCTATGCGGGAGGGTGGGAGGCTCCATCTCAGGACCCCAGGATCATGACCTGAGAAGAAGGCAGACACTTAACTGACTGGGCCACCCAGGTGCCCCTCTACATGGCATTCTTGAAATAAAGGTTTTGTCAAGGGGCTAGCTACACCACACAAGAACCTCACATATTTAAACAGCAAACCATTTTTTAACTTCACTTGTACAGGGAAATATAGTCAGCCACTAAAGGACACTGAATTTGGGACGCCTGGGTGGCTCAGTTCGTTAAGCATCTGCCTTCGGCTCAGGTCATGATCCCAGGATTCTGGGATCGAGTCCCCCAGTGGGCTCTTGCTCAGAGGGGAGACTGCTTCTCCCTCTGCCTGCTTCTCCCTCTACCTGTACTCATGCTCTCTCTCTCTGACAAATAAATAAAATCTTTAAAAAA